>NC_058083.1:29791993-29962105 GCF_014858855.1 Bufo gargarizans | reverse complement strand
GAAATCTATCCCAAAAAGGGTATATAATATTGAAGGTGCACATAGGGTCATTCAGAATAACTTCACACACACCCGCTACTGTGTATTTCCAAGTCTAATTCTGTCACTAAATCCATACCGGTGACCCAGCGCCTAAATACTAGGCCCCAAATTTAATTCCCTCTAAATCTCTCGTTACCCACCGCTGTACTGTTGTTGCTGGGCAAGATATTTAGTGTCCGTCAAAGCACATTTTTTGTTCTGGGTTGAAGTACAATTCCCAATTTAGCAATTTCATAATTTAGTGGTTTCTGCTATATCAGAGCTATTTGAAATCTATCCCTAAAAGGGTATATAATATTGAAGGTGCACATAGGGTCATTCAGAATAACTTCACACACACCCGCTACTGTGTATTTCCAAGTCTAATTCTGTCACTAAACCCATACCTGTCACCCAGCGCCTAAATACTAGGCCTCAAATTTAATCCCTCTAAATCTCTCGTTACCGTTGTCCTGTTGTAGCTGGGAAAGTTATTAGTGCCCGTCAAAGCACATTTTTTGTTCTGGGTTGAAGTACAATTCCCAATTTAGCAATTTCATAATTTAGTGGTTCCTGCTATATCAGAGCTATTTGAAATCTATCCCAAAAAGGGTATATAATATTGAAGGTGCACATTGGGTCATTCAGAATAACTTCACACACACCGCTTCTGTGCATTTCCAAGTCTAATTCTGTCACTAAATCCATACCGGTGCACCCAGCGCCTAAATACTAGGCCTCAAATTTAATTCCCTCTAAATCTCTCGTTACCCACCGCTGTACTGTTGTTGCTGGGCAAGATATTTAGTGTCCGTCAAAGCACATTTTTTGTTCTGGGTTGAAGTACAATTCCCAATTTAGCAATTTCATAATTTAGTGGTTTCTGCTATATCAGAGCTATTTGAAATCTATCCCTAAAAGGGTATATAATATTGAAGGTGCACATAGGGTCATTCAGAATAACTTCACACACACCGCTACTGTGTATTTCCAAGTCTAATTCTGTCACTAAATCCATACCGGTGCACCCAGCGCCTAAATACTAGGCCTCAAATTTATATTCCTCTAAATCTCTCGTTACCCCGTGTCCTGTTGTGGCTGGGCAAGTTATTTAGTGTCCGTCAAAGCACATTTTTTGTTCTGGGTTGAAAGTACAATTCCCAATTTAGCAATTTCATAATTTAGTGGTTTCTGCTATATCAGAGCTATTTGAAATCTATCCCTAAAAGGGTATATAATATTCAAGGTGCACATTGGGTCATTCAGAATAACTTCACACACACACGCTTCTGTGCATTTCCAAGTCTAATTCTGTCACTAAATCCATACCGGTCACCCAGCGCCTAAATACTAGGCCTCAAATTTATATCCCGCTGAATTTGAATACAATACATTGGGCCAAATAATATATTTGTTGTTGTGGTGAACCATAACAATGAGAAAAACATCTAGTAAGGGACGCGGACGTGGACATGGTCGTGGTGGTGTTAGTGGACCCTCTGGTGCTGGGAGAGGACGTGGCCGTTCTGCCACATCCACACGTCCTAGTGTACCAACTACCTCAGGTCCCAGTAGCCGCCAGAATTTACAGCGATATATGGTGGGGCCCAATGCCGTTCTAAGGATGGTAAGGCCTGAGCAGGTACAGGCATTAGTCAATTGGGTGGCCGACAGTGGATCCAGCACGTTCACATTATCTCCCACCCAGTCTTCTGCAGAAAGCGCACAGATGGCGCCTGAAAACCAACCCCATCAGTCTGTCACATCACCCCCATGCATACCAGGGAAACTGTCTCAGCCTCAAGTTATGCAGCAGTCTCTTATGCTGTTTGAAGACTCCGCTGGCAGGGTTTCCCAAGGGCATCCACCTAGCCCTTCCCCAGCGGTGAAAGACATAGAATGCACTGACGCACAACCACTTATGTTTCCTGATGATGAGGACATGGGAATACCACCTCAGCATGTCTCTGATGATGACGAAACACAGGTGCCAACTGCTGCGTCTTTCTGCAGTGTGCAGACTGAACAGGAGGTCAGGGATCAAGACTGGGTGGAAGACGATGCAGGGGACGATGAGGTCCTAGACCCCACATGGAATGAAGGTCGTGCCACTGACTTTCACAGTTCGGAGGAAGAGGCAGTGGTGAGACCGAGCCAACAGCGTAGCAAAAGAGGGAGCAGTGGGCAAAAGCAGAACACCCGCCGCCAAGAGACTCCGCCTGCTACTGACCGCCGCCATCTGGGACCGAGCACCCCAAAGGCAGCTTCAAGGAGTTCCCTGGCATGGCACTTCTTCAAACAATGTGCTGACGACAAGACCCGAGTGGTTTGCACGCTGTGCCATCAGAGCCTGAAGCGAGGCATTAACGTTCTGAACCTGAGCACAACCTGCATGACCAGGCACCTGCATGCAAAGCATGAACTGCAGTGGAGTAAACACCTTAAAACCAAGGAAGTCACTCAGGCTCCCCCTGCTACCTCTTCTGCTGCTGCCGCCTCGGCCTATTCTGCTGCTGCCGCCTCGGCCTCTTCCTCCGCCTCTGGAGGAACGTTGGCACCTGCCGCCCAGCAAACAGGGGATGTACCACCAACACCACCACCACCACCTCCGTCACCAAGCGTCTCAACCATGTCACACGCCAGCGTTCAGCTCTCCATCTCACAAACATTTGATAGAAAGCGTAAATTCCCACCTAGCCACCCTCGATCCCTGGCCCTGAATGCCAGCATTTCTAAACTACTGGCCTATGAAATGCTGTCATTTAGGCTGGTGGACACAGACAGCTTCAAACAGCTCATGTCGCTTGCTGTCCCACAGTATGTTGTTCCCAGCCGGCACTACTTCTCCAAGAGAGCCGTGCCTTCCCTGCACAACCAAGTATCCGATAAAATCAAGTGTGCACTGCGCAACGCCATCTGTAGCAAGGTCCACCTAACCACAGATACGTGGACCAGTAAGCACGGCCAGGGACGCTATATCTCCCTAACTGCACACTGGGTAAATGTAGTGGCAGCTGGGCCCCAGGCGGAGAGCTGTTTGGCGCACGTCCTTCCGCCGCCAAGGATCGCAGGGCAACATTCTTTGCCTCCTGTTGCCACCTCCTCCTTCTCGGCTTCCTCCTCCTCTTCTTCCACCTGCTCATCCAGTCAGCCACACACCTTCACCACCAACTTCAGCACAGCCCGGGGTAAACGTCAGCAGGCCATTCTGAAACTCATATGTTTGGGGGACAGGCCCCACACCGCACAGGAGTTGTGGCGGGGTATAGAACAACAGACCGACGAGTGGTTGCTGCCGGTGAGCCTCAAGCCCGGCCTGGTGGTGTGTGATAATGGGCGAAATCTCGTTGCAGCTCTGGGACTAGCCAATTTGACGCACATCCCTTGCTTGGCGCATGTGCTGAATTTGGTGGTGCAGAAGTTCATTCACAACTACCCCGACATGTCAGAGCTGCTGCATAAAGTGCGGGCCGTCTGTTCGCGCTTCCGGCGTTCACATCCTGCTGCTGCTCGCCTGTCTGCGCTACAGCGTAACTTCGGCCTTCCCGCTCACCGCCTCATATGCGACGTGCCCACCAGGTGGAACTCCACCTTGCACATGCTGGACAGACTGTGCGAGCAGCAGCAGGCCATAGTGGAGTTTCAGCTGCAGCACGCACGGGTCAGTCGCACTACAGAACAGCACCACTTCACCACCAATGACTGGGCCTCCATGCGAGACCTGTGTGCCCTGTTGCGCTGTTTCGAGTACTCCACCAACATGGCCAGTGGCGATGACACCGTTATCAGCGTTACAATACCACTTCTATGTCTCCTTGAGAAAACACTTAGGGCGATGATGGAAGAGGAGGTGGCCCAGGAGGAGGAGGAGGAGGAGGAGGAAGAGGGGTCATTTTTAGCACTTTCAGGCCAGTCTCTTCGAAGTGACTCAGAGGGAGGTTTTTGGCAACAGCAGAGGCCAGGTACAAATGTGGCCAGCCAGGGCCCACTACTGGAGGACGAGGAGGACGAGGATGAGGAGGAGGTGGAGGAGGATGAGGATGAAGCATGGTCACAGCGGGGTGGCACCCAACGCAGCTCGGGTCCATCACTGGTGCGTGGCTGGGGGGAAAGGCAGGACGATGACGATACGCCTCCCACAGAGGACAGCTTGTCCTTATCCCTGGGCAGCCTGGCACACATGAGCGACTACATGCTGCAGTGCCTGCGCAACGACAGCAGAGTTGCCCACATTTTAACCTGTGCGGACTACTGGGTTGCCACCCTGCTGGATCCACGCTACAAAGACAATGTGCCCACCTTACTTCCTGCACTGGAGCGTGATAGGAAGATGCGCGAGTACAAGCGCACGTTGGTAGACACGCTACTGAGAGCATTCCCAAATGTCACAGGGGAACAAGTGGAAGCCCAAGGCCAAGGCAGAGGAGGAGCAAGAGGTCGCCAAGGCAGCTGTGTCACGGCCAGCTCCTCTGAGGGCAGGGTTAGCATGGCAGAGATGTGGAAAACTTTTGTCAACACGCCACAGCTAACTGCACCACCACCTGATACGCAACGTGTTAGCAGGAGGCAACATTTCACTAACATGGTGGAACAGTACGTGTGCACACCCCTCCACGTACTGACTGATGGTTCGGCCCCATTCAACTTCTGGGTCTCTAAATTGTCCACGTGGCCAGAGCTAGCCTTTTATGCCTTGGAGGTGCTGGCCTGCCCGGCAGCCAGCGTTTTGTCTGAACGTGTATTCAGCACGGCAGGGGGCGTCATTACAGACAAACGCAGCCGCCTGTCTACAGCCAATGTGGACAAGCTGACGTTCATAAAAATGAACCAGGCATGGATCCCACAGGACCTGTCCGTCCCTTGTCCAGATTAGACATTAACTACCTCCCCATAACCATATATTATTGGACTCCAGGGCACTTCCTCATTCAATCCTATTTTTATTTTCATTTTACCATTATATTGCGAGGCTACCCAAAGTTGAATGAACCTCTCCTCTGCCTGTGTGCTAGGCCTAAATATATGCCAATGGACTGTTGCAGTGGTGGGTGACGTGAAGCCTCATTCTCTGCTATGACATGCAGACTGATTCTCTGCTGACATGAAGCCAGATCCTCTGTTACGGGAGCTCTCTCCTCTGCCTGGGTGCTGGGCCTAAATTTATGACAATTGACTGTTGCAGTGGTGGGTGACGTGAAGCCTGATTCTCTGCTATGATATGAAGACTGATTCTCTGCTGACATGAAGCCAGATTCTCTGTTACGGGACCTCTCTCCTCTGCCTGGGTGCTGGGCCTAAATTTATGACAATGGACTGTTGCAGTGGTGGCTGACGTGAAGCCTGATTCTCTGCTATGACATGCAGACTGATTCTCTGCTGTCATGAAGCCAGATTGTCTGTTACGGGACCTCTCTGCTCTGCCTGTGTGCTAGGCCTAAATATATGCCAATGGACTGTTGCAGTGGTGGCTGACGTGAAGCCTCATTCTCTGCTATGACATGCAGACTGATTCTCTGCTGTCATGAAGCCAGATTGTCTGTTACGGGACCTCTCTGCTCTGCCTGTGTGCTAGGCCTAAATATATGCCAATGGACTGTTGCAGTGGTGGGTGACGTGAAGCCTCATTCTCTGCTATGACATGCAGACTGATTCTCTGCTGACATGAAGCCAGATTGTCTGTTACGGGACCTCTCTGCTCTGCCTGTGTGCTAGGCCTAAATATATGCCAATGGACTGTTGCAGTGGTGGGTGACGTGAAGCCTCATTCTCTGCTATGACATGCAGACTGATTCTCTGCTGACATGAAGCCAGATTGTCTGTTACGGGACCTCTCTGCTCTGCCTGTGTGCTAGGCCTAAATATATGCCAATGGACTGTTGCAGTGGTGGGTGACGTGAAGCCTCATTCTCTGCTATGACATGCAGACTGATTCTCTGCTGACATGAAGCCAGATTGTCTGTTACGGGACCTCTCTGCTCTGCCTGTGTGCTAGGCCTAAATATATGCCAATGGACTGTTGCAGTGGTGGGTGACGTGAAGCCTCATTCTCTGCTATGACATGCAGACTGATTCTCTGCTGACATGAAGCCAGATTGTCTGTTACGGGACCTCTCTGCTCTGCCTGTGTGCTAGGCCTAAATATATGCCAATGGACTGTTGCAGTGGTGGGTGACGTGAAGCCTCATTCTCTGCTATGACATGCAGACTGATTCTCTGCTGACATGAAGCCAGATCCTCTGTTACGGGAGCTCTCTCCTCTGCCTGGGTGCTGGGCCTAAATTTATGACAATTGACTGTTGCAGTGGTGGGTGACGTGAAGCCTGATTCTCTGCTATGATATGAAGACTGATTCTCTGCTGACATGAAGCCAGATTGTCTGTTACGGGACCTTTCTCCTCTGCCTGGGTTCTGGGCCTAAATTTATGAAAATTGACTCTTACAGTGGTGGGTGACGTGAAGCCTGATTCTCTGCTATGATATGAAGACTGATTCTCTGCTGACATGAAGCCAGATTCTCTGTTACGGGACCTCTCTCCTCTGCCTGGGTGCTGGGTAGTGTTGAGCGCGAATATTCGAAAAGCAAATTTTTTTCGCGAATATCGCAACTTCGCGATTTCGCGAATATTTCGAATATAGTGCTATATATTCGTAAAAACGAATATTCGTTTTTTGTTTCCCCCCCCCCCCCCCCACAAAATTACAGTACACATATAATTGATTGTTTCCCAAAGGTCCAACAGCTCAGATCTTACTCACATTGCCTAGAAAGTGATTGAGGCGCGAATCTTCGTAAGGCGATTTTATTAGCGCACATGCGAATATCGGCACGTCCCAGAACAGAGGCAAAGGGCTTTGCATTCATACATTAGTGAATTGAGTTGCGAATCTTCGTAAGGCGATTTTATTAGCGCACATGCGAATATCTACACTTGTCCCAGAACAGAGGCAAAGGGCTTTGCATTCATACATTAGTGATTGAATTGAGCTGCGAATCTTCGTAAGGCGATTTTATTAACGCAAATGCAAATATCTACACTTGTCCCCAGAACAGAGAGGCAAAGGCCTGTGCATTCATATAGTATAGCACCATATTCGCGAATACGTAGAACTTCGTAAAAGTCGATTTACGAATATTCGTATTTTTTATTTTACTTTCCACCTTACAGATTACATTGATCTGTACTCTGTCAACTACTGTCATCACCCCCCACTGTATCTCGATTGATTCCCAAAAGTCTCACATTCCCTAGAAAGTGATTGAGGTGCGAATCTTCGTAAGGCGATTTTATTAGCGCACATGCGAATATCTACACTTGTCCCAGAACAGAGGCAAAGGGCATTGCATTCATACATTAGTGATTGAATTGAGTTGCGAATCTTCGTAAGGCGATTTCATTAGCGCACATGTGAATTTTGCATAGCATATGTATTATGCGATAATTCGAATTATCGCATATGCGAAATAATAACGAATTTGAATAATCGCGAATATTTTACGAATATTCTTTCGAATATTCACAAAATTTCGCGAATTCGAATATGGGACATGCCGCTCAACACTAGTGCTGGGCCTAAATTTATGACAATGGACTGTTGCAGTGGTGGGTGACGTGAAGCCTGATTCTCTGCTATGACATGCAGACTGATTCTCTGCTGACATGAAGCCAGATTGTCTGTTACGGGACCTCTCTCCTCTGCCTGGGTGCTGGGCCTAAATATATGCCAATGGACTGTTGCAGTGGTGGCTGACGTGAAGCCTCATTCTCTGCTATGACATGCAGACTAATTCTCTGCTGACATGAAGACAGATTCTCTGTTACGGGACCTCTCTCCTCTGCCTGGGTGCCGGGGCCTAAATATCTGAGAATGGACTGTTCCAGTGGTGGCTGACGTGAAGCCTCATTCTCTGCTATGACATGCAGACTAATTCTCTGCTGACATGAAGACAGATTCTCTGTTACGGGACCTCCCTCCTCTGCCTGGGTGCTGGGCCTAAATATATGCCAATGGACTGTTGCAGTGGTGGCTGACGTGAAGCCTCATTCTCTGCTATGACATGCAGACTAATTCTCTGCTGACATGAAGACAGATTCTCTGTTACGGGACCTCCCTCCTCTGCCTGGGTGCTGGGCCTAAATATATGCCAATGGACTGTTGCAGTGGTGGCTGACGTGAAGCCTCATTCTCTGCTATGACATGCAGACTGATTCTCTGCTGACATGAAGCCAGATTCTCTGTTACGGGACCTCTCTCCTCTGCCTGTGTGTGTGCTGGGCCTAAATATATGCCAATGGACTGTTGCAGTGGTGGCTGACGTGAAGCCTCATTCTCTGCTATGACATGCAGACTGATTCTCTGCTGACATGAAGCCAGATTCTCTGTTACGGGACCTCTCTCCTCTGCCTGTGTGTGTGCTGGGCCTAAATATATGCCAATGGACTGTTGCAGTGGTGGCTGACGTGAAGCCTCATTCTCTGCTATGACATGCAGACTAATTCTCTGCTGACATGAAGACAGATTCTCTGTTACGGGACCTCCCTCCTCTGCCTGGGTGCTGGGCCTAAATATATGCCAATGGACTGTTGCAGTGGTGGCTGACGTGAAGCCTCATTCTCTGCTATGACATGCAGACTGATTCTCTGCTGACATGAAGCCAGATTCTCTGTTACGGGACCTCTCTCCTCTGCCTGTGTGTGTGCTGGGCCTAAATATATGCCAATGGACTGTTGCAGTGGTGGCTGACGTGAAGCCTCATTCTCTGCTATGACATGCAGACTGATTCTCTGCTGACATGAAGCCAGATTCTCTGTTACGGGACCTCTCTCCTCTGCCTGTGTGTGTGCTGGGCCTAAATATATGCCAATGGACTGTTGCAGTGGTGGCTGACGTGAAGCCTCATTCTCTGCTATGACATGCAGACTAATTCTCTGCTGACATGAAGACAGATTCTCTGTTACGGGACCTCCCTCCTCTGCCTGGGTGCTGGGCCTAAATATATGCCAATGGACTGTTGCAGTGGTGGCTGACGTGAAGCCTCATTCTCTGCTATGACATGCAGACTAATTCTCTGCTGACATGAAGACAGATTCTCTGTTACGGGACCTCTCTCCTCTGCCTGGGTGCCGGGGCCTAAATATCTGAGAATGGACTGTTCCAGTGGTGGGTGACGGGAAGCCAGATTCTCTGCTATGGAACCTCTCTCCAATTGATTTTGGTTAATTTTTATTTATTTAATTTTTATTTTAATTCATTTCCCTATCCACATTTGTTTGCAGGGGATTTACCTACATGTTGCTGCCTTTTGCAGCCCTCTAGCTCTTTCCTGGGCTGTTTTACAGCCTTTTTAGTGCCGAAAAGTTCGGGTCCCCATTGACTTCAATGGGGTTCGGGTTCGGGACGAAGTTCGGATCGGGTTCGGATCCCGAACCCGAACATTTCCGGGATGTTCGGCCGAACTTCTCGAACCCGAACATCCAGGTGTTCGCTCAACTCTATTTACAAATCATGCCTGAGCACATGTGCAGGCAAGGGAATCAGGCCTAGGGTAGTTGCTGTCTAAAACTGTCAAGATGGATATTGAGACACTAATTTCTCAGATACAAGAAAGGCCCCAAATCTGGGACACCCTCAGTTAGGGGTGCCATGATCGGGTAACCAAGGAGCGCGCATGGGAGGAGGTTGCGAGACACATGCTGCCTACACAGTGGGAGAGGGCCAATTCCAAAAAGCATTGTGACCTAGGTAAGACCAACCAAGCTGAAGTTTATGTTTATGGCAATTTAGTTATGTCTACATTTTAAGCAGCTGCGTAGCTATAGGGGAAGCAGGGGTACTACGTATTTTGCAACACAACTATGAAGGGGGCAACCAGGAGGATTTAAAGTAATAGCAGAGATGTACCTGTACCTCCTCCTCAGTATTTGTTGAGAAAGTTACTCTTAAAAATGCCTAATTTGTTTGAAGTCTATGTTGAGTCTGCAACACTTTTTACATTGTTGTGCTATTTGCAAGCATATAAGTTATGTCGCCAGTCATATTATATGAAGATATCTAAAGTCATGTTCATGCTTTAAAAGTTAACGAAGGTCAGCCGCTAATAATGTATGAGTTAGCAACAACTACTGTGCCATACTTGGCTTTGCTAATGTCAACTTATACACATGTTTTTTTGGAAAGATGTCCACTACGAGAAATTTATTATTGGTAATGTTGTCTGTTAACAGTTCAAAAAGTCAAGACACGTTGGCAATCCTGCGGAGACCAATATAGGAGTGAATTAGTCCAATCAAAGGGACATAGTGGAGATGGCGGCCTCAAAAAAAGCCGCACATGTACACCTGTCAGCTGCAATTTTTGCACCCCATCCTGGATTTCAGTCCGTAAGTACATTCTTCCTGTGTTTGTTAATAAGTAATTATATAGTCCAGTGTTGCTTTATTAAAAGATAATGTGTGATTCTTCCAAAAGATTATTCATTTTGTAATCTTACGTTTATTTCAATCACAGCACCGTTGACAATCTGGAGGAGCAAGGGCCGAATTCAAGCAGCTCCATTGAGGAAGAGCAACCTGCTGTCTGCCCAGATTTCCCCCGTCCTGTAAAGGGTGATGAGGAGTTCAGCTCCCAGGAGCTGGCCAGTCACCCCCAATGCCAGGAGAAATTTTCCGCTGTGGAATCAGGAGGAGGACAGCCTTCAAGTCCCGAAAAACAGAACAGGCAGCGACAGCGGAGAAGGGAGGCTAGGGCCAATCGTTAATCTGGCTCAGATACTCAAGCTCTGCTTGATTGTCAGGTGCTCGAGTATTTGAGTGAGAGAAGGAAGGAAGGGAAGGAGAAGAGGATGATCTGTGGCCTAGCTCCCCTGATCCAAAACTGCCCCCCTTCAAAAAAAAATCTGGGTTTATGTAAAATTGATGTCTTCGGTGGCCACTATAATGGAGTCCCCCACTGATACCCTGGACCTGCTTCAGGCGGTGGACACCATTTATTAACTCATACTCGCCCAAGCTCCTATTCCCAGAATCTTGGTGGACACAATACCCTGGACAAAGCTCAGTCCCATCACAGTACCATCCACCTGGTGATGTGGGTAGTCATCTAGGCCAAGCTCCTGGACCATTCACCCATGAGCTTTTTGATATCTGATTATTATTATTTTTTTTTATGTATGTCATGGCTAAATTTCAAGCCAAAATTATGTTTTATTTTTCATAAATATACATTTGAAATTCCAATATTGTGTTGACCTATTTATTACATATTGTAAACATGTTTATATATGACATGCTATTTTATTTGAGTCCTCAATGCTAACATGTCTAAATAAAAACATAGTGAGATTCTATTAAAATACATTATTTGCATGTTAAATTATATGTAGTGCAAAATCCGTGTCCAAACATACAGAGATAGTTGACATCTTCATCATTGTGTAAACATCCAAACCAGGAACCTTGGACACCATATTTATGTCTCATCCAGGTAACATCCATGCCTGCGGCGTCAATCGTAAACCACAATTAGGAGAGGGGGGTCCTCTATCTGCCCCTTTTCCTTTTCCCTTTTTTGGCAATCTGTGCACTTCACTCCACCGGGAATTACATTTCCCAGCGGTTTTGTATTTGCTGATGGATACCTTCTCCAGCAAGTGCTTGCTGGTGGATATCTTCTCCAGCAAGTGAACTACTTATAGCCCGCTTTTAAGTTCCCCTGATGAGAGGATTGTTTCCGCTTTAGAAACGTGCATGTCGGGATCTACTCAGGGCAAAATAGGGAACACAATTTCAGGGTTAGGTTCCGGACAGGGGCCCAACTAGTGGGACACTCCGTGGATAGACAAACAGGGTTATTGTAGGGCCCCATAGGGATTACCTTCCTGTGACTCTTATTTCTAGGACCTCCAACTATTGAACCGGACCACTGTGCCAAGAAACCCCAAAATGAAGGTGTCTGAAGATTCCATCATCTGTAGGGTAGGACACTGGGTTTCATTGGTGTCGCCGTGCACCTTTTTGATACAGGGGCTGCTGTGCACTAACTTGCATGGTGATTTTTGGCACCAAACCTTTGTTACTTTTTTGATGCCGTCGTGCATTATGTACATACTGTCATATGTCGTCTCTAACATCATTGTTTAATTGTGTACCTAAGGTGCTAGTGCATACCGGCTCTTGTTACCTTACAGTGTCTCACACTGAATGTATAAGTGTGGACACAGTTGTTTCTGTTTCCAATGAATCCCCTGTGTGTGGGATTGTGGAAAACTGTATTCACATACACGTTCGATCTTTCAGGAATATTGAGGGATATATCTTTTAATGTATTAGAAGTAAAAGTTACGTCTTAAATACTTCAGATCACTATTCACTTCTTCTTTTTTCCTGATTTATGCGAGTGATCAATTATATCGTTATCTTTTTTGGGTTTTTCTCATGCAGTGAAACCTAAGAGAAGACAAGGGCAGATAATGGAAAAATTCTTAAATACATTTTCCATGACACACATATAAACATTTAATAAATCAAATCCAAACCAACTATACAATTATCGGTGCAAGAGGTATTAGAAGATTTATGTAGTCAAAAAATTAGACACTTTGGCTGTTAATATACTCATGTACTTTTTCATTGTACAATAAATATTGTGAACATTTGGTCTAAGAGTTTTGACTACAATACACCCCAGGCTGCAAGGCCTTGTCAAGGGTCCTCTTTGTCTTGAGAGTCTCTAGACTATTGAAATTCTGAAAAAGAAAAAAAATCTGACTACAAAATAACAACATTAAAAAATGGCCAGAGTCCGGATCACATCATTCAGCCAAGAGCTACGTTCATCTGCCACAGTAATGCACCCTCAGGGCTGGTAAAGTAAAAGGCAGAGAGGTCTCGAAATCCAAGTCCTGCAGATCCAGGCCATCCATGACAAGTCTGGTCCAATCCCGTGGATGAAGAATAGGTACCGGACTCCTCTAAATCAGCATCTGAGGGAGCATCATGAATCCTGACAAAGTTGTGCAGGATCACACATGCTCTAATATCCAGGATGGCATTGTCCGGCGGCATCTGTAAGGATGACAAGAATACTCTCCGCTTGTTGGTAAGTATTCCAAACACACACTCAACATACCGACGGGCTCTAGTCAGTCGATAGTTAAATATAAGTCGCCTGTCATCCATATTGCGTCTGGGGTAGGGTTGCATGACATGTGGGGCCAAAGCAAAACCTTCATCAGGCACTATTACAAATGGAGTCGGGAGACCCGCAGAACCAGGCCGCATTATGGGCTCTTGGAGGGCTAGTTGGTTGGCTTGAAGTCTGTCACACAATTTGGAAGAACTGAAAATGCACGCATCTGAAGTCCTCCCCTAGGCCCTGATATCCACAATGATAAACTTATATGTAGTGTCCGCTAAAGCCTACAGCACAATGGAAAAGTATTGCTTATAATTGTAGTACCGGGACCCTGTGTGAGGCGGCTTCTTAACACAAATGTGATTGCCATCCAGTGCCCCAATGCAGTTTGGAAACTGTACATCAAGATGAAAGCCCTCAGCAATACTGATCCAATCTTCTGCCTTGGACTCGGGCATCACCGCTTTCCGGAGTCGCTGCAAAATCACTTCACATTTTTGACGAACAATCCGAGAAATAGTTATGATTCTCAGCAGGAACTCAAAATGCAGAGATGCAAATGAATTACCAGTCGCCGGAAACCCGTCAATCAGCGGAAAAAAAATAAAATACAGAAACATATTACTCAGACACTATTGGGGTCAATAATCAAACTGGTGTAAAGTAGAATTCCCTTAGTCGCCCACAGCAAACAATCAGATTCCACCTTTCATTTTCAAAAGGAGCTGTCCAAACTGAAAGGCTTTATATGATTGTTTGCTACGTGCGCCTAAGCATGTTCTACTTTACAAAAGTTCAGTTAATGATCCCAGATATTAACACATAACAAAGCGAGTCTAAACACTTAATATATAAAAAGAAAAATGAACACATTATTTACAGGACCATTACAATAAATACACATACCTCATCGTCACGATGAGACTTTCCTCTGGAGAAATGCAACACCTCATATTTGTGTCCTGGTAGTTGAGGCCAGGGCGCAGAGTCGCTAACAAAATGTCAAAACTGCTCACAGACATACGACAAAACCCATGACATTTCTCAGGATGCTGTCGCAAATCCATGTGCAGCGTGTGGAAGTGGCCCTTCCTGCCCCGCTGAGAGACAATTGGGTGAACCCACTGCCTCCTCCTCCTTGGTTCGTGGTTCAGCATAGTTGGCTGCTGTACATTGTGCCGAGAAAGCAACCAGCACAGGAGGAACAGCAAAAAACTGAGGACATACAGAAACAATACCGACATGTTTTTGCAGAAAAACGGAAAGGAAACTGAGTGTATACGGAGACACAACGGAAACAAAAAATTGTACAACGGATCCATAAAATACGGACCGTTAAGACCAACGTTCATGTGCATGAGCCCAAACAGACAGAAAAAAAGTTGCAGTTCAAGGCTGCCATAGACTTGTAATGGGCCTCAATTAGAGATAAGCAAACCTTTGAGATTCAATTCTTTCAGGTTTGCCAAATTTTTCAGATTGGACTCGAATTACTTCTACCGCAAACAATGTTTCTCCAATTGCCCTGAATATTGGTAGACAACTCATCTCCATCTAGTATCCTACAACTCTCCGAGAGTCCGACTGACATTAACATATAAAGCTATGGGTAAACATATAGTTGATGACTTTAACAAACAGTGTGTTTAGAAAAAACTGCGTTGTCGCATGTGTTATGCTTTTTCATATTACAAATCTTGCAAAAATTGTCCCTTATCGGGGCACACAAAGTGTTATGGAAAGAAAACAGTAGTTTGTTTGGGAACCAAGCCTCCAAAAATTGCGCATTACAGGACAAAATGCCTGCCCATATGACAAGCACAAGTGTTACTTGTCAAAAACGAGTGACTTGTTGGGTCCAAGCCTCAAAATATTTTTTACCGGGACAGAATGCTTGACCGTATTTATACATGCACAAGTAATAATTGTGAGAAGAAAAATTGGCTCATTCTGAACGAGCCTATAAAAATTCTCCCTATTTATTGGGAGCAGCAGTACTTTGTGAAAAGAGTAAGTTTATAATGGCATCTGACTATACAGTAGCAGCATAGCATAGAACACACAAGGCAGTAGATCCGCTGTTTAGGGGGTAGAAGTAGTAGTAATAGTAGTTGTGGTGTCTGTGTAGTGTTTTTTTTATTATTTATTTTTAATCCAGAAATACATTTTGGAATCATAAAAACATGCATAAATATTTTATTCTCATTCCCCCCACTGCCGCCCTAACCCCATCCCCCACCCCAGAAAAAAAAAAAATACCTTAATTTTATATATATATATATATATATATATATATATATATTTGTAGTTAAGGCTGCCGTGCAGCCTGTATTTGTGGGAGGGGCATAGGCCCCGCCCCCTGGCTACTTAGGCCGAGGAGTGCAGAGGGACGGGACGTGCAGCCAGGTACCTGTTACTTCCGGTCACGTCTGGTTCCTGCACGTCCCGCTCCCGTAAGCCTTGATCCGGGTAAGTAGTTGGATTGGCTGCGTGTATCCGATGCCAGCAGGCGGTACGGAGGCAGGCGCACGTCCTCACCGCTCACATCCTCGCCGACACGGGACGCCGCAGACACGCGTGGGGGGGGGGGCCGGCTCTCCACTTACTTACTCCACCGAAGTAAGGCAGCTGGCAGATCACGGGGCGCTGGCAGATCACGGTCGAGCGGGTGGTCCAGCGGCGGCCGCGTGTGCCGGTTGCTAGGCGCGCTCGGCGGCTCCGCCCCTGGTCACGCTCGCTCTATGTTAAATGACTCCGCCGCCGGCCGGGGGCCTGGGTGCAGGACTGAGGCGCATGCACACCAGCACGTGCACTTGCTGCATGTGACTGGTACAGGGGAGCGTCACCCTGTGGCGTTAGTGCACTTACGGGCACATCACTCTACGAGCATTAGTCACACACAGGGGCACATACCATGGCAATAGCTGGTCTGGGCTCAGGTACACAGTCGCCAGTATCCATGTCACATAGAGCTGCATAGGTTCCCAGGTAGGGTGGGCAGTGGGGACATAGTCAACGGGACATACATTCAGTCCATTCAGGGAACCCAGACAGGCATTCATTATGGCCTTCTCAGTCTGATCATGTATGGGCGTCCACGGTTCATTCTACCAGCGGCCTGTCTGTGTGGGGTTTTGTGCAATTCCTTCATACTGTCGGAGATCCCTACTCTCTCTGCTTTCAAACGGTGTCATGGGGGCTCTTTAAGGGAAAAAAATAAAAAAATAATATACTTTTACATTGTCATCATGCATCATCTTGCAGTGTCTGCTTCTGGTCGGTTATCTGACTCTCCTCGCCATTCATTCAAACGATTCCTTGCTTACAGTAGGTGGTACGTCCTGATTTTTTCACGGGTATGGTATCTGTCACGGGGGTTTGGCCGCAGGCACGTTTGCACGTCCCATGTCATGTCCGCCGCACCAGTGGCTTGGGGTCCCCCTTGGCACGCCCAGGTTGCCACGCTCATTTCTCTCCCTCGTTGCTCGGCTGCTGGAAGCATTCTGGTGCCATCCTGCCGGCCACCCCTGGTGTCACATGATTCTGCCTGGAACGTTCAGGTCATCACTTGTCTATTTGTGGTACGTCTGCTTGAAGCGTTCAGGCATCAATGCGTCCGCCACACCGGCGGCATGTAGTCCTGCCTGGAACGCCAGGTTGTCACTTTGTTAATTGTGGTTCGTCTGCTTGAAGCGTTCAGGCATCAATGCGTCCGCCACGCCGGTGGCATGTAGTCCTGCCTGGAACTCCAGGTCGTTCTCTTGGTTATTATGGTTCGCCTGCTTGAAGCGTTCAGGCATATGTTACGTCCACCACTCCATGGCACAGTGTCCTGCCTGGACCCCCAGGGTGCCTTGCATCTCACATGGTACCCCGCTTGAAACGTTCAAGCATGGTTAGGTTGGTCACTCCGGTGACAGGCGGCCCTAGCTGGAACGTCCAGGTTCCCATACTGGTCTTCTGTTGTACGTCTGCTTGAAACGTTCAGGCAATGTTCGTCTGTCACGCCGGTGGCACGTGGTCCTACCTGGAACGTCCAGGTTGTCTTTTGTCTCCTGTTGCACGTCGGCTTGAAACGTTCAGGCTAATGTTACGTCCGCCACTCTGGTGGCACGTGGTTGTACCTGCACATCCGTGTGGTCCACTCGTCTTGTTGCACGTCTGTCTGAAGCATTCAGGCAATGTCGTGTCAGCCGCCCCGGCGGCATGGTCTCCTGTCTTACACATCCAAGGGGTCTGTTTCGCCAGTCTTGGCACACGTCCACCCATAACAGCATGCCTGACCTAGCTGCACGCCCAGGGAGGGCATGTCATCCTGGGTTGTTGGCCGTTCTGTTCCCACCATTGTTACCTACGGCCTGACGCCCAGGTTGGTTATCTTTCCAGTACATGCTGATTTTCTTACTTTTTCTTTGTTTATACAGCAGCACGTTTCGGGTCTCAGTACCTTCGGTCCCCATAAACAGGACCTCCACCTCGGTCGGTGGTACGGGCCTCCAATACGGTATCGTTACCATTGTTCATCAAAATCCATATCCAGGTGAGTATCAATTTAGGTTCGGCAGGCCGGCTATAATCCAGGGTGAGGGAGGGGCCTTTGGGATGTCCAAGGCCCGCCTGGTGTCCGCACAAGTAACAAAGGTTTTGTCCTCAGGTGTTGTCCAGGGCGTAGAGTGATTACAGCGCGGTCAACATGTCCCAGGCCTCAGACATCGACGATGCCTCGTCCATCTCCGGGTCCGTGGTTTCCGGGCTGGCTGGGCATGGATCCCTGAGGAGCTGGACAATTCCTAAACTGGTGGCCGAATTGAATAGGAGGGGCATCAGCCACCCGGCTTCGGCCAGGAAAGCCGAACTTTATAGGCTGCTGATGTCTAGCCCGGTCCCAGCCAGCGAGCAGCTGGCAGGACCTTCCATTCAGTCATCACTGGCTCAGCTGAATGCCACTATGGGGAGCCTGGCTGCCTCGGTAGCGGACATCCAGCACAGGGTCATGGAGTTGGAGTCCAGGGCCTCCACCTCTTCACAGTCTGTGGCACCCGTGACGGCAGTATCAGGGCCGTTGGCGGGTTCCCCGAGTATGTCTTCTATGCCACCGGCCATTGTCCCAGCTCATTTTGTGGCAGAGAACATTAGGAGGGACATACTTGCAGGCAAAGAGGTCAACCTGGCATCTAAACAAAAAACTATTGTGGTATACTGGATATACTCCTATTTATACACTTGAACCAAATAATATGAAGATAGGCGCTAAAACAAGCGCCTATCTTCATATTATTTGGTTCAACCTGGCATCTATCCTTATAGCGTCCCACGATGCAAGCGAGCATAGAACCATTGATTGCGGGGAGGTTTCAGTGGTAATGAGGTCTAAGGATGCCCGGTTGAATCGCAAGCTGTCTATACCGGAGTTTGTCCTTGCATTCAGTTTATTCAGAGACGTTATCTGCTCAGCTCAGCCCAATAGAAGGGAGGAGCTGGATGCATATTTATACCAGGTCACTGATTTGGGTCACAAGTATGGGGGCTCGGCGTTCTATGATTATCACCGGTCCTTCGCGGCTAAGGCTGCAGCCTCCCTAGCACAGTTCCAATTTATGACCAATTGGGCTGTGCTGGATATGGAGCTGTTCTGCAGGCATTTTGCTGGTCTCCGAGTCCCCACTTGTGGCGCATGCCAGTCCATTTTCCATGCCACGGAATGGTGCCCAAACTGAGGCGTCCGCCCATCCGGACAGAGTCCTTCCAGGAACGTTGGGTGTTCCCAGGGGCCCGGCCCTCATGGACAAGTTTGGCAGGCCTATTGTGTATCTGGGCAAGAGCCAGATATGCAATAACTTCAACTTCGGCCACTGCATGTTCAGCGGGTGCAGGGCCCTGCACGTGTGCACGGTCTGCTTTCGGGCACATCCCAGGTCCTCCTGTCCCAAAAAAATCGGCCAAGCAGGCATGACTGACCGACGTCAACGTGGATCTCCTGGAGGCGCTCCTCGGAGGGCATGACGATCGGCCATTCATGCAACATTTGATCTCTGGCCTGTCTCTAGGGTTCCACACAGGATTGGTGGCCCTGCCACATTCAAATTGGGAGTGTGAGAACCTCCTCTCTGCCAGACAGGATCCTGAGGCGGTGCAAGCGGCATTAGCCTTGGAGTTGGATAAAGGTTTCATCATCGGCCCATTCGACTCGATCCCCTTTGAAGTTTGGAGGGTCAACCCTAATGGGGTGGTGGCTAAAAAAGGCTCAAATAAAAAGAGGCTGATCTACGATCTCTCGGCTCCTCATTCCTCGCACATTCCTAGTATCAACTCTCTCATACCATTATAAGAGTTCAGCATGACATACTCCTCTATCGATGAGGCCATTCTGTTCATCCTCAAAGCAGGCAGGGGGGCCTGGTTGTCAAAAACGGATATTGCCGATGCCTTTAACCCTCCTCTTATGTTAGCTTTCTGTTACTATCCATGATGTTAACAGGTCGGTTTTGACCCGTGTCTTAAATCAGAACACTGAACAATTATTTATCATCCAATTTGTTTCTTACCTCTTGGTTACCTTGTTAGGCTTCTTTGTCCTTGAAAAGATTGGTTTTAATATTTTTGGTGTGACCCCTTAGACCTTTCTTTTGATAGCATACCTCCCATGCTGCATATTGGAGATGATTACTCTGCAAGTCAGCAACTCTGAAATGTATTGGTCCTATGTTTCTTTACTTTATTTAGAGAAGCAGACAAGCAGGCAAAGAGATGGGCCCCTCCCTAACTACAGCTCACAGGGTTGAGAGGGGATTGGCTGTCAGTGTTACTAAGTAGAGAGAGTGTTTTTGATTTCAGTTTTGGCACTTATTAGTGTCCTATAATCCTATATTATAACTGGGTCAGAATTGACCCTAACACCATAAACGTCTTAATTTTAGCCACAGTATTTTATAATTTAGTGAAAAGGATTATTTTTCTATTACATTGTTTAAATAGAGGTTCCTGACAAAGTAAAAAAATCTTGATGCAATAAACAAATTTATGTGATACTCATAGACATTCAAAACCTGAAAACGGGTCGATTCTGACCCTAATATAAGAGGAGGGTTAAGTTGCTCCCGATCCTCCCACAACTGTGGCAATATTATGGCATCAAATGGGCAGGCAAATATTACTTTGTCAATCGTCTAACTTTTGGCTCAAAAAGCAGCCCTTGGCTGTTTGACCGGCTGGCCCAGGCCCTGCATTGGATCCTGGTGGAACATGGCCAGGCTCCTATGTGTATCCACTACCTGGATGATTTCCTGCTGGTGGAACACCCCTCCTGTCAGCCCTCTGGTTTATCCTCCCTGCTGGAGTTGTTTTCGGCGCTGCAGGTTCCGGTCGCCGCGGGGAAGACGGTCGGTCCTTCCTCAACGATCACCTTCCTGGGGGTCATTCTGGATTCGGTAAAGTTGGAAGCAAGGCTCCCAGAGGAGAAATTACAACAGATTCGGTTGGCCATCCAAGAGGCGGGAAAATCCTCCTTCCTGACCAAGACGAATCTCCAATCATTGCTGGGCCGGCTGAACTTCGCCATGAGGGTCATGCCCCAGGGGCGCACCTTTGTGTCTCGGCTCTTGCTGCTCCTACCATCAGCCCCGGAACAGGACAGTGTCATCCGGTTGGACCAACAAGCCATGGCAGACCTGTCCATGTGGAGCTCGTTCATGTCCTCATGGAACGGCGTCAGGTTATTTATTCCCCCCTGGGACCCGTCCTCTCCCACGGTTTATTCTTTTTTTTTTATTTATAAAATTTTTATTTTATACAACACAACAAGGTACAAGTAAAGTTACTGACACACCTCGCAGGGCATGTTGCGTTACAAAGAGATCAAATCACTTATCACATACAATACAGCCGTGGCACACCATTCCGTATTCCTAGTACTATATAGATATACAGCATCATTTAGGAAGATTCCTGTATCCGTTTTATTGGAGACTAAAGGATCTCAATAACATTACGAGGAGGTAAGTTATGATGAAAATCATGGAAAATTTACTGTGAGTAGCACGGGTGTCTGTACTTTTGCCACAGATGCCATTGGCGTTGAAATTTCGGGTGGTTTCTTGCTTCCCATGAGGAAATTTCCTCAAACCTAAAAATTTGATCTATCTTCAATTTCCATTGTTCAATGGGGGGAGGTGATGTAGACAGCCAAAATGTAGGTATTAATAATCTAGCTGCTATTAAGAGCTGCTTGAAAATAAAAGGTATAGGATGTATTTCCTTATCTACATCAAGATTAAGGAGGGCTCTGCTCGCTGACATTTGTATTTTTGTCTTACAGATAAAATTGCTAATCTGAAATATTTCTATCCACCAAGTCCTAATAATTGGGCAGTCCCACCAAATGTGGAGGAAGGTTCCTCTATTTTTGCCACATCTCCAACATACATCAGAGGCTGTGGGCGAATACAGGGCTGTAATATCTGGTGTCTTGTACCATCTGGTGAGGATTTTATATCCATTTTCCTGTATGCGCACACATCTAGACAGTTGGTGTGGGGATGATAGGGCCTTTGACAAAGCAGAAAAGGGAATTTCCTGACCTAAATCCTTTTCCCAATGCCTGATAAACGCCGGTATGGTGAAAGGCGATGGCATGTTGAGTCTTCTATATATTTGTGAGATCAATCTTCTCGGAGGAATAGGGTCTGAGATGAGAACCTCTGACCACTGTAAAGGGCGAAAGAGGTCGCTTTTGGTGATGTGTTGAGATAGGAATGCGTGTGCATATGATGTAGAGGAGATATGTTGGCCATCGATATCGAAAAGTTTTTGGAACTCTTTAAGTCGGAGTATGGTGCCATTAGTGTCAAAGAAAGACAATATTGGGGTAGATGAGTCCCTCAGTTCTTTAGGGGTACATTCAATGAGCGCAGGTAGAGCAGTACCCAGGATGTCTTTGATTGAGAGAAGTGGGGAAGGAAAAGGAATTGAGCAGTGGGAAGATTGAAACCACTTCCATGCATTGATGGTGGCCTGGATAATAGGATATGGTGATGAGGGAAACGTACAAGAGCTTCCTTGCGCTAATAAGAGGGATCTAAAGGGTTTACGCATCAGGTCTTGCTCTATCGCAACCCAGGGCTTCATGTTATCAGGTCTGAGCCAGTCTATTGCTCTAGATAGTAAAATGGCCTTTCCATAAAGTTCTGGGTCAGGCAGTGCAATGCCTCCAAAACATTTAGGGCGTGATAATAGCTCGTACGACAGTCTAGGTTTCTTTCCCTTCCAGATAAAGGATCGAAAAAGTTTTTTTAGAGAATTATAATAAGTTTTGGGGACTGGGATAGGCAGAACCTGTTGTAGGTAGGTAAGGCGAGGAAGAATCAAAGACATGAGCAGGTTTTTCCTACCGAACCAGGATATAGTTGGGATATCCAGTTTACTTATGCTATGAGAAATGTTATCCAATAATGGAGTATAATTCAGTGAGTATAACTCAGAGGGTTTAGGGCTGATTTTAATTCCCAAATACGTTATGGTAGGAGAGGACCAATTGAAGGGGGAGTCTCTCCCTAGACTTCTTTGGGTTGAGTGGGGGATACCTATACAGATTACTAATGATTTTTGTTTGTTGATTTTAAAATTGGAAATGGCGCTATATATGTCTAAATGTTTTTGGATTACAGGTAGGGATTCCTTTGGATTGGACGTCATGATCATAATGTCATCCGCGAAGGCGGCAATTTTATGGTCCGTACCTCCTAATGTAACTCCACATATCCCCGAGTCATTTCTTAATTTTAGGAGGAGCGGTTCCAGGGCCAAGACAAATAACAGGGGGGATAACGGACACCCCTGTCTGGTACCGTTTTGAATTGAGAAGGGATCCGATAGGTCACCATTTATCATAACAGAGGCCGATGCTTGAGCATACATTGCAAAGGTGGCCTGTGCAAAGGGATCAGGTAGGCCAAATCGAGCCAGGATATTTCGCAGATAAGACCAGCTGATTCTATCGAATGCTTTTTCTGCATCCGTGCTTAACAGTAAAAGCGGTTTTGAGTGGATGGAAGAGAACTGTATTATATTCAGCACTCTAGCCGTATTGTCCCTACCCTCCCTGCCTTTGACAAAGCCCACCTGATCCCCGTGCACTATAGATGGGAGGAAAACTGCAAGTCGGTTAGCTAACAACTTAGCCAATAATTTAAGGTCAATGTTAAGGAGGGAAATGGGCCTGTAGTTAGCACAGTGTTTGGGATCCTTCCCTTCTTTAGGGATCAATGTGATGTGTGCTAGTGTCATGTCCCTGGAAAGCTTCTCTCCCTGTAGGGCCAAATTACAAACCTCTAATAGGTGGGGAAGTAATCGTTGTTGAAACGTTCTGTAGTATTGGACCGGAAAGCCGTCCGGGCCTGGGCTTTTCCCTAAGGGGGATTGTTTCAATGCAGTCTCTAATTCCTCTAAGGTGAAAGGGGAAGCTAATTTCTGTTTTTGGACTTCAGAAATAGTTGGCAGAGGGAGTGAATCTAGAAAGGAGTTAAGGGTAGTTGTCAGGTTTTCGGGGGCTATTGTGTGGGGCAGATTATAAAGGGATTCGTAGAATTCCCGAAATTGGGCGCCTATTTCTTTGGAGGAGTACAGAGGTAGGCCTTGGGAGGATTCTAATTGGTGTATGTAATTTGACGATCTCCTATTTTTTATCCTGTTCATCATAAACTTGGACGTTTTGTCCCCATGGGCAAAAAATTTGTGTTGCGAATTTAAGAATAGCTTAGCTGAGGAGTGCTGTAGCATGGCTTTCAACTCCGCTCTGGTATCAGATAATTCTTGGAGTTGCGAGGCAGAAAAGGATTTCTTATGTTGTGACTCCAGGGCATCTATTTTCTGAAGTAAGCTGTCGATTTTTTTGTTTCTTTCTTTCTTCTGGTGAGCCCCTATACTAATGAAGTGTCCCCTTATAAAAGGTTTGTGGGCATCCCATAAGGATAGAGCTGAGACATCTGGGACTTTGTTAAGGGTAAAGTATTCGTCAAGGAGTCCAGCTATCTTATCTCTAGTATTCAGGTTCCCTAAAAGGGACTCGTTTAAACGCCACGTAAACTTGTGTTGTTTTGGTACCGGAGTTGATACTAAGAGGGATATGGGGGCGTGGTCCGACAGGTGGATAGACCCTATTTGGGGATTGTGGCAAAGCTGGAGATGCTGTTTGGATATGAACAGGTAATCTAAGCGATGATATGACCCATGTGCAGAAGAATAGAACGTATAGTCGCTGCTGGTGGGATAAAATGTGCGCCAAACATCTATCAGGTGAAGACTCCATAGGCCCTCTCTGATATAGCGGAGAGTTTTTAGCGCCAGAGCAGATTTTGATGCTGACGAATCTAATTGGGGGTTCAAAGTGGCATTAAGGTCACCTCCTGTTACTATCAGACCCTCTGCAAATGATTCAATGATGGGGAAAACCTTGGAGAACCAGTTATAGTGACCAGTGTTCGGTGCATAGAGGTTAATGAATGTGTATATCTGGGGACCTATACTACCTTTGACCATTAGGTAGCGACCGTCAGGGTCCTGTAGTTGTGAGCTACATTGGAAGGGAACTCTCCTCTGGAACCCAATACTCACACCACCCGAAGCAGAGGAATCACCTCCACAATGGTACCATTGGGAATAGTGGCCATGCGAAAGGTTAGGGTAATGGTTGAACTTAAAGTGCGTCTCCTGGAGAAGTAGGACACTGGCTCCCAATTTGCGTAACAATGAAAAAACCTGACTCCTTTTAGATGGAGAATTAAAGCCTTTGACATTGTAAGACGCAAATAATAGGTCAGTCATGATATGCGTAATACAACGTGTTACCTTGCTGAATGACCTTCCCTCTCCAGGAGGGCGCACTGATACTGAGGCTGCAAAGTGAAGGCCGAGCGAGTCCGGTCTCCAGAGGGAGTTCCTGCTTCTTTCGGGCTTTTAAGATAAACAATACATGTACCTTCAAAACAATATAAAAACGATGAACCAAACAGAAAAAAACATAGTTAAAAGATTCAAAGTAACTGTACCCATGAATATGGGTTTGAACAATATGTGAACAGTACCCAATACAATGGGCTTGAACAGTGAGAGTTACCTGGGTAACATTATCAGTTACCAGGGTCACAAGGGGGAAGATGGTCATTCAACCCTATTGTGATCCTCCACGCACAAATTGTGCATCCCTTTGATGAGATCAAGAGACAGACATATAAGAGGCCAGGGTGAGGACAGGTGAAAGGGGGATAAGGGCTGTGTCGACTAATGCAGCAAACAAGAGATTATTTATAGGAGAGGAGAGGATATATGAAAGATAAAAAAGGCATTAGGAATAGCTTATGAGAGAGATGGAAGAGACAAAGCGAGTCGTTACGTTAGTAGAGCCAGTCTCTATGGTGTGGGTTGCGTGTTCCTCCGCTTGAAGTTCTGGGCCTTTGGTGTTCGTGGTAGCTCAAAGGGAACGGGCCTCGGCAGGTCAGGAAGCTCTGTAATATCTTGATAAAGTTCCCAGTTCTCGATCTCAAGAGGTGGGATCTGCAGGTGTTCGTACGCTCCCATCAGGTCAGCAAAGGTGTTGATAGTGAGGCGGCGTCCTGCATGGGCGAACGAAATCCCAAAGGGAAAGGTCCATCTGTACAGGATCTTGTTCTTCCTGAGCCAGTCCGTCAAGGGCTTAAGCGATCTTCTTTTCTTTAATGTAGACGGGGCCAGGTCTTGATAAATCAGGATTCTGGAGTCTTCATATGCCAGGTCTTCTTGGTTCCTAGCTGCTTCTAGGACAGCGGTCTTCACTTGAAAATTCAGGAACCTGCAAATTACATCCCTTGGCGGTTCCGTCCCTTTAGGCTTAGGCCTGAGCGCTCTGTGTGCACGTTCAAGGACAATATCGGAGCGGCCATCAGAGCCTAGCAGGGAGCAGCATATATCTATCACGGCCCCAGGAATATCATCCGCAGCGACTGTCTCTGGTATCCCCCTGAATCGCAGGTTGTTCCTGCGCCCTCTGTTCTCTTGGTCCTCCAGAGCATTATGGAGGTCATTCAGGTGTGTGGGGCATTTTTGAAAGGAGAAGGCTGTAGCTATTTGATGCTTGAGCACTGTGGTTTGTTGCGCTTCCAGGGTAACTACCCTGTCTCCAATATGCTGGATATCCTGGCGCGTGGCAGTGAGCTCAGCTAGAATTGGCTCCATCGCTTTACTCAGCGACTGTTTCAGGAAACGGCGGGTAATCGGCAGCGCCGTCTTACTATGTGAATCCTCTGTATCGCTCTCCCCTTCTGACATGTCAGCCGCGCGCTCGCTCACCTTAGGAAGCGGGTTCGGCGCCATCTTGCTTTCTCTTGCCGCCACTGTGGCCGCCGCTTTTTTAATAAATTTATCCATGTCGCCGTTGTTATTCGGCTGTCTGGCAGCTCCAGAGGTGTCTCCGGCTCTCTGGTTCCCGATTTTCACCATGCTGGTGTCTGTTCGCTGGTGTAAGCTGGTGCTGTAGAGGATCTACTGCGGAGAGCTCCGAACTATGCGGCCATCACGGTCCAGCGCTAGCTCCGCCCCCCTCCGACCTCCCACGGTTTATTCTGACGCGGCTGCATCCAAGGGCTTTGCGGCCATATTTGGCAATCACTGGCTAGCCCCTGCCTGGCCGTCCCAGATTATGCTGGATGGGCATGCTCTTCGGTCTTCTCCCTTGTTGGAGATGTATCCAGTGGTGGCAGCAGCTCATGTATGGGGTCACGTTTGGTCAAACTCGAGGGTACTATTCATTACCGATAGTCAGGACTTGGTCGACATCGTCCACAATGGCAGAGCCAAATCCCCAAAGATCATGTCTCTTATGCGTAGGCCGGTGTGGTTGTCCATGCTACACAACTTTTGCTTCGAGAGCTCTCACATTCAGGGTTCCAAGAATACGGCTGCTGATGTGCTATCCAGGTTTAACATCGATGTCTTCTTTCAGAACATGCCACTCGCAGACGTAACAGGGGCGGACGTTCCGGCATACAGCGACCTGGTGTGGGACTGACATCATTGATCAGCAAAGCGAAGGACCTGTTGCACCGGAGCTTGTCTGAGAATACAATCAGGAACTACTGTACGGGCTGGAATCTGTTTAGGAAATTTTCCGAGAGTCACCCACAGGGCGATGTGGATGAAGTGTCATTTATCATGGCCTTCATCGCACATTGCCATGCCAACCTCGGACTCGCTCACAATACCATCCGCCTGTATCTAGCGGGAGTGCAACATCAGTTCACATTGGACAATCCGGCCCGGATTTCGTTCTTTACATCACAAGCCATCAAGGCCTTGCTCCGGGGCATTGAGAAAGCCAGTGCAAGCAGGCCGGTGGTCCGACAACCCATGTCCGGATCCTTATTTAGGCAATTGTCCCTGGCTCTGGATGGTGATCCTTTTGGGCCATAAATTAGCACAATCATCAAGGCCGCCCTTTATCTAGGGTTTTACGGGTTCCTTCGTTCAGGGGAATTCACCACCTCCGTCCGCAGCGGCCGTCATCTCCAGAGGCAGCACTTGTCCTGGCACCACGATCTGTTTGTGCTGAGCATTCCATCTACCAAGACCTCCCAGACAGGGCCTCCAACCCTGGTGTCTTTCTATCCCTCACACAACGCCTGGTGCCTGGTCAAGATGCTGCGTCAGTTATCTGTGGCCCTGCAGGCGGCGGCAGCTGACAGCCCCCTACTTCCCTTCAATGGAGGGCCGTTGTCCACGCCTCAATTCATGTCACATGTACGTTCTTTAGTGGCCGGGTTAGGTCACGACCCGAAGGGCATCTCGGGGCATTCCTTTTGTATTGGGGCGGCCTCGGCGGCATCCAGGCACCAGATACCCCCTCATGTCATCAGGTGCATGGGGCGCTGGAGGTCATCATGTTTCGCTAGGTACGTTCCGATTCCCCAATCCGAAATCCGTGATGCTTTCTGTTCTCTTGCCTTGTAATGATATAATAAAATATCTATGGTACAATTGTGTCTCCTTTTTGGCCCCTTTTAGGCCTATCCTCGTTACAGGCTTCC
The DNA here is from genome assembly GCF_014858855.1 of Bufo gargarizans. Lineage (NCBI taxonomy): Eukaryota > Metazoa > Chordata > Amphibia > Anura > Bufonidae > Bufo > Bufo gargarizans. The sequence goes on along the minus strand of NC_058083.1, from coordinate 29,933,903 downwards.
GGACCGTCGCCCTGACCACAAGTAGTTAAGGCTTCCGTGCAGCCTGTATTTGTGGGAGGGGCATAGGCCCCGCCCCCTGGCTACTTAGGCCGAGGAGTGCAGAGGGACGGGACGTGCAGCCAGGTACCCCTCCCTCCCTTCCCCTTTTATTAGCTCTTCCCTTAGGATAGGCCCCCTTTTAGGCCTATCCTCGTTACAGGCTTCCGGCATTCACCAGCCAGAGGTTGGCGCTAGCTCCTTCATCCAGGGACCGTCGCCCTGACCACAAATATATATATGCACACACATACACTTTTATCTTTATTCAATCAGCAATCAGTTACATCGGTGACACACTAATAGAATTATCAATAAAGATCTCACATTTACTCCCTAAACTATTATAAATAGAGTTGACCGACACCTGGATGTTCGGGTTTGATGGGTTCGGCTGAACTTCACAAAAAAGTTTGAGTTCGGGACCCGAACTTGACCCCGGACCCGAACCCCATTGAAGTCAATGGGGACCCGAACTTTTGAGCACTAAAATGGCTGTAAAAATGTCATGGAAAGGGCTAGAGGTCTGCAAATGGCTTAAAAATGGGGTAAGAGTATGGCAAGTGCTCTGCAAACAAATGTGGATAGGGAAATTGCTTTAAATAACATAAAATATTTAAAAATAAAAAATAATAATCTTGATCTAGGAGGACAAGGTCCATATGGAGTAGGAGGTTAAGGAGGCGGTGGATGTAGTGGTGTAGGTGGAAGTGGCGGTGGAAGAGGTAGCCTACACTGCTTTTTGGTTTTAAATTTATTTATATTTTTTTAAATTAGGGTACACCCCAAAACATTGGGAAATATAACCTGTGATAACCCCTCCAGTCGAGCTAAACACACGTTCAGATAATACACTGGCTGCAGGGCAGGCCAGCACCTCCAAGGGGTAAAGGGCAAGATCAGGCCATGTGCCCAATTTGGAGACCCAGAAGTTGCAGGGGGCAGACCCGTCATTCAGTACGTGTAGGCGTGTGCACACATACTGCCCCATCATGTCGCACGTCCCCGTGATGTTCACGATCCAATTAGTTATCTTCTCTATGAACTTTCGATGTTCTTTTCTGCGCCTACCATGGTGATCACGGTTAGCGGTGAATCAGGGTTCCACGCCGGAGAGGGAGCATGAGAAAGAATGACCACATCCATGGGAGATCAATGGATGAAATTGAATTGTGATCGAGCGGAAATGTGGGACAAATTATTAAAGCAGAAGAATTGGAGGAAAGGAGGGGGCGCGCAGCAATTACCCACTCCCGACTCGGGGAGGTAGTGACGAAAAATAACAATACAGGACTCTTAAGATACCCTGTTATTGGAGTGATTAATAAAAAATTATAGGGAATGTCACTGTGGTATTTTGGATTTGGAAACGTTAGCCAGTAGAGGCCCTGCTGCCGCTTTGCTGACTCTAGATAACTTCTGCCTGATCGCACGTCCCTTTGACGTCCACCATCCATTTGGATATCTTCTCTATCAACTTTCATTGTTCTTTTCTGAGCCTACCATGTTGATCACGGTTATCGGCGAATCAGGGTTCCAAGCCAGAGATGGAGCGTGAGAAAGAGATACCACATCCAAGGGAGGTCAATGGCTGCAATGGGATGAAGCAGAAATGAAGGGCCAATTAAAGACGAATTTTAGAAATTTAGGTCCCTGTCACCTATGCAGAGCAGGAGTTTTTCAATACCAGAAATGGGTTAATGTCACCCACCAATGGAACAGATTATTTTTAAAAATATCGGTCACCTATGCAGAGCAGGGGTTTAGTGACAGCAAAAATTGCAAAATGTCAACCCAAGAATGTAACAGAAAAATCTGTGAAATTTATTAACCTGTCTACTAGGTAGAGCAGGGGTCTATTACAGCCAAAAATTGTTGAATGTCACCCGAAAATGTAACAGAAATATTAGTGAAATTTATTAAGCTGTCAACTAGGTATAGGAGTGGTATATCACACCCAAAAATTGGTGAATCTCACCTGAAAATGTAACAGACAAATTAGTGAAATGATATAAAATAAAATAAAATATGTACAGATAAAAAAATAAAAAATTGATTTATGAGGTGGAGGTCCATATGGAGTAGGAGTTTGAGGAGGCGGTAGACGTAGCGGTGTAGGTGGAAGCAGCGGTGGAGGAGGACGAGATAGCCAACACCGGTTTTTGGCTTTGATTTAAAAAAAAATTAAATTAGGGTACACTCCAAAAGGGTGTAAAATATCCAAAATACAAGAATGAGCAATTGCGCTGTAGAATAACAATGGCTGGGTAAGGCAGGAATACATGTCTATTCTGCACAAGGTACGGACAAGTCCTGTGGGATGCATGCCTGGTTCATTTTAATGAACTTGAGCTTGTCCACATTGGCTGTGGACAGACGGCTGCGCTTGTCTGTGATAACCCCCTCCTGCCGTGCTAAGCACACGTTTAGATAATACACTGGCTGCAGGGCAGGCCAGCACCTCCAAAGCTCAGGCCATGTGCCCAAATTTGGAGGGGGCAGACCCGTCATTCAGTACATGTAGGAGTGTGCACACATACTGCTCCATCATGTTGGTGAAATGCTGCCTCTTGCTAAGACGTTGGTGGTGCTGGTTGTTGTGGTGTGCTGACAAAGCTTTTCCACATTTTGGCCATGCTAACCCTGCCTACTGAGGTGCTGGCGGTGCCCCAGCTGCGTTGGTGACCTCTTATTCCTCCTCTGCCTTCACCTTGTGCTTCCACTCTGCCCCCGCTGTCAGGTGGTAATGCCACCAGCAGCTCATCTACCAGCGTGCGCTTGTACTTGCGCATCTTACGATCACGCTCCAGTGAGGGAATTAAGGACTGTACGTTGTCCTTGTAACGGGGATCCAGCAGCGTGGCCACCCAGTAATCAGCACAAGTTAGCATGTGGGCAACTCGGCAGTCATTGTGGAGACACTGCAGCATGTAATCGCTCATGTGTGCCAGGCTGCCCAGAGGCAACGAAAAGCTGACCTCTGTGGGAGGTGTATCGTCTGTGTCCTCTGTATCCCCCCAGCCACGCACCAGTGATGACCATGAACTGGTCTAGGTGCCACCCTGCTGTAAAAATGGTTCCTCCTCCTCCATCCCCTCCTTCTCATCCTCCACCTTGTCATCCTCCAGAACTTTGCCCTAGCTGGACAATTGTGTACCTGGCGTTTGTTGGTGCAGGAACCCACCCTTGGAGCCACTTGTGAATGACTGGCCGGAAACCCTATGAAATAATCCCTCTTCCTCCTCCTCCTGTACCATATCCTCTTCCATCATCACCAGCAGCAATTTTTCAAGGAGGCATAGAAGTGGGATAGTAACGCTGAGAACAGCATTATCGGCACTGGCCACGTTAGTGGAGTACTCGAAACAGCGCAACAAGGAACACAGGTCTAGCATGGAGGCCCAGTCATTGGTGGTAAAGTGGTGCTGTTCCGCAGAGCGACTCACCCGTGCGTGCTGCAGCTGAAACTCCACTATCGCCTGCTGCTGCTGGCACAGTGTGGCCAGCATGTGCAAGGTGGAGTTCCACCTTGTGGGCACGTCGCATATGAGGCGGTGAGCCAGAAGGCCGATGATACACTGCAGTGCTGACAGGCGAGCAGCAGCAGGGTGAGAACGACGAAAGAGCGCCCACACGTTATGCAGCAGCTCTGACATATTGGGGTAATTTTTGAGGAATCTTTGCACCACCAAATTCAGCACATGCGCCAGGCAAGGGATTTGCGTCAAACTGACTAGTCCCAGAGCTTCTACTAGATTTCGCCCATTATCGTACACCACCAGGCCGAGCTTGAGACTCACTGGCACCAACCACTCATCGGTCTGTTGTTCAAGGCCCGTCCACAGCTCTGAGGAAGCAGAGTAGAAGGAGGAAGCAACAGGAGGCAAACTGAAGCGCCGTGCAATCCTCGGTGGTGGAAGGACATGCGTCAAACTGCTATCCGCCTCAGGCCCAGCTGCCACTGCATTTTCCCAGTGTGCTGTTATGGAGATATAACGGCCCTGACCGTGCTTACTGGTCCACGTATCCGTAGTGAGGTGCACCTTGCCACAGATGGCGTTGCACAGTGCACACCTGATTTTTCCCCCCACTTGGTTGTGCAGTGAAGAGATGGCTTGCCTGAAAAAGTAGTGGCGGCTGGGCACGACATACTGTGGGACAGCAACTGCCATAAGGCTTTTAAAACTATCCATCTCCACCAGACGGAATGACAGCATTTCAAAGGCCAATAATTTAGAAATGCTGGCATTCAGGGCTACGGATCGCAGGTGGGTAGGGTGGTACTTTCTCTTCCTCCCCAGTGTTTGGGAGATGGAGAGCTGAACGCTTCCGTTGGACATTGTGGAGATGTTTGGTGATCCAGGTGTTGGTGTTGCTGGCAGATCCTCTGTTTGCGGGGTGCCAGGTGGCACTGTCACTCCACAGGTGGATGAAGAGGCCGTGGAAGAGGAAGCAGGAGGAGCCAGAGACCTTTCTTGGTTTTTGAGGTGTCTACTCCACTGCAGCTCGTGCTTTGCACTTAAATGCCTGGTCATGCAGGTTGTGCTCAGGTTGAGAACGTTTATGCCTCGCTTCAGGCTCTGATTGCACAGCGTGCAAACCACTCGTGTCTTGTCATCAGCACATTGTCTGAAGAACTGCCACGCCAGGGAACTCCTTGGAGCTGGCTTTGGTGTGCTTGGTCCCTTGGTGCGGTGGGCAGTAGCAGCCGTACTGTCTAGAGGACGGCTGCTCCACTTTTGCACCCTGCTCCATCTTCTGATGTGCTGGTGGCTCTGTGCGACCACCGCCTCTTCCTTCGAACTATATAGGTCACTCGCATTACCTTGAATCCATGTGGGGTCGAGGACCTCATCGTCCTCTACATCATCTTCTACCCAGTCTTCACCCCTGCCGTCCTTGTAGGTCTGCACACTTTCGAAAGCCCCAGCAGTTGGCACCTGTGTTTTGTCATCATCCGAGACGTGCTGCGATGGTCCTCCCATGTACTCATCTTGAAAGATAAGTAGTTGGGCATCGGTGCACTCAATCTATTTCACTTCTGGGGCAGGGCTAGGTGGATGGCCCTGAGAAACCCTGCTAACAGAGTCATCAAAAAGCAGAAGAGACTGCTGCATGACTTGTGGCTCAGACTGCTTGGCTGATTTGCAAGGGGGTGAGGTGAAAGACTGATGGACATCGGCTGCAGGTGCTAACTATGGTCTTTCAGCAGGAGACTGGGTGGAAGACAATGTGAAGGAACTGGACCCACTGTCAGCAACCCAATCTACTATCGCCTGTACTTGTTCAGCCATTTGTAGAGCAGCATTAGGCCCAACCAAATTCTGCTGCAGGTTTTGTCACCTACTCGCACATGAGGAGGGGGTTTCACTTGTGCGTGTAGCTGGCACAGATCGACCACGTCCTCTCCCTGCAACAGGAGCTCCACCAGCAGCACCACAACCTGGGCCACGTCCCTTATTTGACCCTCACCTCATATTTCTCAAATTTAGGATCTTACCCTAAATGGGTGTTTAATTAATAGTAGAACAGAATAGACAGTATGTAAAGGGTGTATCTCACACGGCCTGAATCAGACTAGGCGCCAATAAAAGATTTTTTGGGCCCTAAATGGGTGTATTTTAAATGTCTGAATCAAACCCCTGTATGTAGAGGTGGTATCTCACAGGGCCTGAACCAGTGTATGCCTAAACTAAATATTTATTTTCCCCAAAATGGCTGTAATTCAAATCCCTGATTCAAACCCCTGTATGTAGAGGTAGTATCTCACAGGGCCTGAACCAGTGTAGGCCTGAATTAAATATTTGTGCACCAAATGGCGATATTTAAATTCTCTGAATGGAACCCAAATTTATTAAGGTGTATCTCACAATGACATCTGCATCAAAGGCAGCCAAGTAAATTTTTTGTGCCCAAATGAGTGATTGTTTAACAACTGAATTTGACAGCAGTATATAAGCTGTAATTTCACATGCGCTGATGCTGCAAGGCCTGAAAAAATGTTTTTTGTCAAAAGTGTGTTTTTCAAACCCCAGAAAATATTGTGTATTTCTAGCTTAAATTGCACACTGACTAATCCAGATGTTGTAGTTTGCCTAAAAATGGTGATTTGCACTGAGCTGCCATAAAATGGCCGCCGCCACCGCCCACCTAACTAACAGAATTATAAAAGTTAGTTTTTTTTGGTCAATGAGCTCAGGGCAGGGTGAAACGATTGTGCCCGGCACCCACACAACTATTTCTCTGTAGATCGCTGAGTTAGATTCTCTCCTATTCTCTCCCTGAAATCACCAGTCCAGCAGCATCCTCTCCCTACACTAGTAACAGCAGAGTGACGGGCGGCGCTACATGACTCCAGCTTATATAGAGGCTGGGTCACATGCTGCTCTGGCCAATCACAGCCATGCCATTAGTAGGCATGGCTGTGATGGCCTCTTGGGGCAAGTAGTATAAGCCAAACCCGAACTTTTACGGAAATGTTCGGGGTCCAAAAATCCTAAAGTTCGGAATGAACATGAACTTTACAGGTCGGGTTCGCTCAACCCTAGTTAAATGTGGAACATAGATTCTACTGTCAGTATTCCACTGTGGACTGGAGGCTGACGCGGCCTGGGCATTCCCGCATTGCAATTTTAGGTGGAATAAGGCTGATCCTGTCATGAATTGCCAAGCCCCGGACAGCTATAGAAAATGGGACCTAACACTACAAATAGATAGGAAGTAAACTCTGCTGCTCAGAATCACAGTGCATTATCAGGATTTGAATCGTAAGTGTGGGGAACAAATTAAATGTGGCACTCTTTTTTATTTTTATCTTATTTTTTTAATTATATCTAGCACTGTGGCCCTGCATTTAAAGAATAGTTGTAGCAGAAATGACCGACCTAAACAAAACCTTCTGTGCCGAACTTTGAGCGGGACACCGCACGACCCCACCGCTAGGTGAAGGCAGCGCAACGCCTGATGAAGCGCCCGAATCTGGCGACCAGTCTTGCAAGATTTCGAGCGCTGGCCGCCAGGAAGGAATCGGCGTCCCACATGGGTAGCGGGGCTAAGAACATGAAACATGGAGCAGGTGGCAGGAACCTGGAGAGGACGGAGGGAGAGGGACTTACTCATTCAGCCGGCGAGTGTAGTCACGTGAGCGTGCCGCTGCATCGTTGTGCCTACTTACCTGCAGACCAGCTGCAAGATGTTTGACATGCTACTCCACTGACATTCGTCGCCTCAGCACCGGAAGTGCATGTGAGAGGTGAAGGCACTCCGGGTGTTTATAGAGCCCTACCCTCCTCCCACAAAAGCAGGTTGAAATTCTCAGCCTGCTGGATATATATATTGTGACATAGCAACATAGCAAGGGGTTTTGTTTGGGAAGGCAGGTATTTTCCTCCCAACATGGGCGGCTGGGCTGATTTCCAGCCAGGTGAGATCAAATACTGGACCGGAGTTTAAGTGCCGTTTCGGATTTTGGCAGAACCTGGCTGTCCTTTAAATAGACAGCTGGGCTCAGAATCAAGGTCTCTGTCTTGGGATCTGAGGCATGGTGCCGTGCTAGAGGGCTGAGAGCCGCATGCGGGGAAACAAGCCCCCTAAAGCCTGTTGTGGACGCTGGAAAAACCTGCTAATAAGGAGACTGTTTGTGCTTTGGACTTTCCTTTGTGATTAAACACTAAGACTGAAAATTGTTGCTTTGTTTTTTCTCTCCCGTGTGAATAAACACTGAGGTTTTGTTTTTCTTTTTGCCTCTCTTCTGCATCCACTTACCCTACTTACCAGAGCAGTGGCTTGGAGCGGGCATACGCAGTGAGGCTGCCGTAAACACTGAAATATTTTTATCTATATATTCTGTCCTGGATTAAACCAGCTAAATTTAAACCTGTGTCACGTGACAAAATGGAGGCTGCAATGAAAGCTCTCGTGGAGGCTAATCAACACCAGCAAGAAACAAACCAGCTGCTGTTACAACACGTGATGGCTTTACAGGCGGCAGGAGCATCCCAGAATGGCCATGATGTCCGGAAAGCGGTCCGTGCGGCGATCCCCAAGCTGACACCAGCAGATGACGTCGAAACCTACCTGGCGATGTATGAGAAGGTGGCCACAATGGATAATCTACCCTGAGATCAATGGGCTGAGGTCGTCGCTCCATTCCTGACATTCGATTGACAGCAGGTGTATTTCGACTTGCCGGACAATCAAGCGGCCGACTACCAGAAAGTCAAGGGTGTGATTCTGGCAAGACTGGGGGTGAATGTGTTGGTCCGGGCCCAGCGGGTGCATCACTGGGGGTTTAAGTCGGCTGAGCCGGTGAGACCCCAGTATTATAACCTGCTTAACCTCTTGCAAAAGTGGCTACAGCCTGACGTGCTGATCCCCACTGCTATGCTGGACTGTCTGTTGGCTGATATGTTCTGGAGGGATTTGCCACCCCCTCTCCAGCAATAGATCGGCCAAGTCTCTCCAGGTAATGCTCTCGAGATGGTGGACCTGGTGGAGCGCTATGAGGCTACCCGAAATCTACCGGGGGGTTCTTTTGGGAGGGGTTAGTCGAATGGAGGGGGGCAGTCGAATCCTGTAACTCTCCACCCCAGACCTGGCTGTTTGTGCCCACCAAACCCGCCCTGGGAAGTACCCCCTGTGGACCCAGCTCCGATAGTCTGTTGGCGGTGTCGGGAGCCTGGCCATGTACGAGCTGACTGTCCACATGAGGTGGAACCCATGGACACTAACTATGGCTTCCGTCAGTCGTTCTATGCTAGGAAGCTGTGTGCAGCTGGGGCCCTGGAAACTCTGAATCACCTGTGCCAGGTGGAGGAAGGAGACACTCCAGCGGAGGCTCTGTTGGACTCAGGGAGTCTGGTGACCCTGGTAAGGGCTCCCCTGGTATGGTCCACTGAGCATACTGGCCGGAAAGTCTGGGTCATGTGTATTCAGGGAGACTTAAAAGACTAACCCCACTGCTATGGTGTTTCTATACACGGTTGCCGGCAGGTGGACCCACGAGGTGGCTCTCGCCGTCAATCTACACTACGAACTTAAATAGGGAGAGACTTCCCGGGCTTCCCAGCACTGTGGCCTGCTATGAGAGTAACTGATACACATGAGAAGGGGGTAACCCCCCATTTTACATTTAGTGTTTTGCCAGTGTAGGGAGACGTTGCTGTGTGGAGCAGGGACAGGCTGTTAGGAACACCAAACGCTAGCTAATAGGGCCACAAAAGTCCTTAAGCACTAGTATAGATGTGCTATCTATATGTGTGATACACAGAGGGGTGCGCTATACTTATGATATACTTTTATAATAAGTCAAAAACACATAGATCTATGTAGTGATCACCTGAAAGTCAGGGGCCTAGGGGCTTACTAGGGCAATTTTTATATAGGGTAAGGTTCCGGACAGGGTTGCTCTTATCAGGTGGTCTGTGGTTAGGCTATCAGGGCCAGAATAGCACCCCCCTGTAGGGCAATATCAGGGACAGTTCTTTGCCCACCCTGTCCTTCAATACCACATCATCATCTAGCCCAGGGATAGATGGTTTTTTGCTTTCCGTCCTGGATTCATGGCTGTGCACTGGAACCCCCCGGATTGTGGTAGGACATATGGTTTCTGATTTGGTGCCGCCGAGCACCTGATTTAGAGCCGCTGAGCACTTGTTATTGCCTACCACATCTATGCTTTTTGCTTAAAGGGGTTCTGCACTTTGTTTTAACTGATGATCTATCCTCTGGATAGATCATCAGCATCTGATCGGCGGGGGTCCAACACCCGGGACCCCCGCCGATCAGCTGATTGAGAAGGCAGCGACGCACCAGCAGCGCGGCGGCCTTCACGTTGTTTAACGCTGGCCCAGTGACGTCATGATGAGTATCAACTAGTGTGGGTGGGGCTAAGCTGTTCACTTGAATGGAGCTTAGCCCCGCCCACGCTAGTTGATACTAGTCGTGACATCACTGGGCCGGCAGTAAACATTAAGAAGGCTGCCGGAACACCGCTGCCTTCTCAAACAGCTGATCGACGGGGGTCCTGGGTGTCGGACCGCCGCCGATCAGATGCTGATTATCTATTTAGAGGAAACGGAACATGTCCTATTCTTGTCCACAATTGCAGACAAGATTAGGCATTTTCTTTTATAGCGCTGGCGATGTGCGGTCCACAAATTGTGGAATGCACATTGCCGGTATCCGTGTTGCGGATCTGCAAAACACTTACAGACGTGTGAATGGACCCTCATAGTAAAATTATTAAAGGTTACGTTTTATCTTTATGTATATTTATAATGGATTGCCTTCCTTGTACAATGTTATAATATACTTTCTATGTTTGAAAGTATATTATACAGGGAGTGCAGAATTATTAGGCAAATTAGTATTTTGACCACATCATCCTCTTTATGCATGTTGTCTTACTCCAAGCTGTATAGGCTCGAAAGCCTACTACCAATTAAGCATATTAGGTGATGTGCATCTCTGTAATGAGAAGGGGTGTGGTCTAATGACATCAACACCCTAAATCAGGTGTGCATAATTATTAGGCAACTTCCTTTCCTTTGGCAAAATGGGTCAAAAGAAGGACTTGACAGGCTCAGAAAAGGCAAAAATAGTGAGATATCTTGCAGAGGGATGCAGCACTCTTAAAATTGCAAAGCTTCTGAAGCGTGATCATAGAAAAATCAAGCATTTCATTCAAAATAGTCAACAGGGTCGCAAGAAGTGTGTGGAAAAACCAAGGCGCAAAATAACTGCCCATGAACTGAGAAAAGTCAAGCGTGCAGCTACCAAGATGCCACTTGCCACCAGTTTGGCCATATTTCAGGGCTGCAACATCACTGGAGTGCCCAAAAGCACAAGGTGTGCAATACTCAGAGACATGGCCAAGGTAAGAAAGGCTGCAAGACGACCACCACTGAACAAGACACACAAGCTAAAACGTCAAGACTGGGCCAAGAAATATCTCAAGACTGATTTTTCAAAGGTTTTATGGACTGATGAAATGAGAGTGAGTCTTGATGGGCCAGATGGATGGGCCCGTGGCTGGATTGGTAAAGGGCAGAGAGCTCCAGTCCGACTCAGACGCCAGCAAGGTGGAGGTGGAGTACTGGTTTGGGCTGGTATCATCAAAGATGAGCTTGTGGGGCCTTTTCGGGTTGAGGATGGAGTCAAGCTCAACTCCCAGTCCTACTGCCAGTTTCTGGAAGACACCTTCTTCAAGCAGTGGTACAGGAAGAAGTCTGCATCCTTCAAGAAAAACATGATTTTCATGCAGGACAATGCTCCATCACACGCGTCCAAGTACTCCACAGCGTGGCTGGCAAGAAAGGGTATAAAAGAAGAAAATCTAATGACATGGCCTCCTTGTTCACCTGATCTGAACCCCATTGAGAACCTGTGGTCCATCATCAAATGTGAGATTTACAAGGAGGGAAAACAGTACACCTCTCTGAACAGTGTCTGGGAGGCTGTGGTTGCTGCTGCACGCAATGTTGATGGTGAACAGATCAAAACACTGACAGAATCCATGGATGGCAGGCTTTTGAGTGTCCTTGCAAAGAAAGGTGGCTATATTGGTCACTGATTTGTTTTTGTTTTGTTTTTGAATGTCAGAAATGTATATTTGTGAATGTTGAGATGTTATATTGGTTTCACTGGTAAAAATAAATAATTGAAATGGGTATAAATTTGTTTTTTGTTAAGTTGCCTAATAATTATGTACAGTAATAATCACCTGCACACACAGATATCCCCCTAAAATAGCTAAAACTAAAAACAAACTAAAAACTACTTCCAAAAATATTCAGCTTTGATATTAATGAGTTTTTTGGGTTCATTGAGAACATGGTTGTTGTTCAATAATAAAATTAATCCTCAAAAATACAACTTGCCTAATAATTCTGCACTCCCTGTAGTGCATTTGTATTGTGCGGCAGTTGTGTGCGGTTCTGCTGCGATACTGCAGGTATATAGAGGGACAAGCGTTATTGGAACAAATCATTTCTACTGGTGTGATATACCAGTCGCCCCCCCAAAAAAAACAGATTGAAGCGGGTGTTATATACCAATAAACTTTCTTTATAGTGCATTTGGGTACTGTATAGTGCATTTGCGCGTACGGGAATATTATATTGCCGATATTTCACATTGAAAAAAATAAAGAATAGAGATCGCAAATTCGAATAATACATCTGGTATGTCACTGTCCATGTTGTGGGACTATTTGTGCACTTCTAGCAAATATGAGCTGAAGGTTTTTCAGGTTCGCCTGCCATTAAAATGAATGCGACACACCGCAAACTTGCGGTTTGCGAACATTTGATCGCGTTAACGCACCGGCCCAGCAGATGTGCGTCCATCACTAGTGGCAGACATGGAGGACTTGCTGCCGGGTCCTGAGCTGGCAGACCACAATGTCTCCGGTGATAATTTTGGTGCCGCCCAACACCGGGACCCAACCCTATCCTGAGCCTGGGACAATGTATTAATAGTAGATGGTGAACCACAACAACCAGGGGCAGAGTTGGTGTTCCCCCATTTTGTGGTTCATCAGGGTAAGTTGTACAGGGTGAACCAGCTGCGAGGTGAATCCATTGAACAGTTGGTGGTGCCCCAGGCTTATTGCAAACTCGTATTAGAGTTAGCCCATCAACATGTTCTCGGGGGTCATTTGGGAATGCAGAAGACACGGGACCTGGTACTACAATGGTTTTACTGGCCCAGTTATGTTTAAGGAGGTGGGAGTGCACCAATCCATGTTTCCCAGATTGCTGAGCCACTGAGTACATAATATGTTTGGAAACTTGATTTTGTCTGTAATAGTCATTAACCCTTTCCACAGACCCTTGCAAATACAGTGATAATGAACAGGATATATATATATATATATATATATAGTACAAAGAGAGCGCAGCAGCACTACTAAAGTAGTGCTGCTGCGCTCTCTTTGTACTATATTGTTGGACTTGTACAGCTTTTGCACTGCCACTTTTTTCATCGACTTTTTTCATCGATTTACATCATGGACCCCCCGATGTGTTCACATATACCAAAGAGGACGAGGAAAGAATCCTACATGGTTTGGTGAGTGATCCCCAGTTTCTATCTACTCCCACCATTGTTGATCTTAAAAAACAGTATGAAGCTGATGCCAAAAAAATTGCTTCCATGGACGATATTATATTGCTCAATTTGGAGTATTTACAACAAGAATTGGTGGAAGTGAAGGAGAGGCACTTGAAAACAAAAACTGCACTACGGTTACTTCTCAATACAGATGAATGGACCCAGTATGACCAAAACTGCACCCAGTATCTAGATAGATTTGTCAAAGATCAGGAGAGCATAAAAAGAAAAAAGTAGCTTTGTGATGCAGATGATTATGCCAGAGGAAGAATATACACCTGGCAGGAAGATCCACAAAGGAGGCAAACTCCACCTTATCGCCCTACAATGAGGAAACAATATCCACAACCTAACCAACATCAACAGTCACAGCAACAAATAACATGTCAACTGCACCGATTTTGGACACTGTATCAGCTTCTCCAATGCCTTTTTTAGGCCAGGGACCTATGCCAAAAGAACCAGACGAGGAGGGAGGAAGTACTACAAATGGAGAAAACTTCAAAAATTTCAAAAATCAGAGAACACAGAAGCAAAATCCCCGTCGCAAAGGGGGCAAACAGTAGGGGCGGATGAGTCTATAATCTCTAAACCCACAGTGGTAAATATGTCTTCTGTTGTATTGTCTGATGCACAAATGGCTTTGTTAACTAAGGGCTTATCCTTCTGCCCTTCAACAAAAGTCGATTGGTTTCAACTTGAGGTGGATATGCAACGCTTGTTCAGGAATATCAAGTTACAAATTTGGTTTTCTGAGCATCCACCTCCGGCTGACCATCGACCGATTACAGGGGGACAGGTCGGCCTGTCTCCCAAGAGTGATTTCATACCACAGATTAACAATCATACCGTAGAAACGTTTATTAAGGCCGTGACATTGGACATTAATGTACTTAAATCTAGGGTCGTAGACACACCTCTGCAACATCCCAATATGACCTCAGCTGACATTAAATCATTGGACGAGCTATGCCATGACAGCAGCCTCACCATAAAACCGGCCGATAAAGGCGGTGCGGTTGTTGTCATGGACACGTCCTGGTATATGGGCGAAATTAGGAGACAGCTAGATGACCAGAATGTGTATAGGGAATTGCCAGGTGACCCAAAATTTGAGTATATCAAAAAAATCAAACATGTATTGGATGTGGCACGTGATCATGGGATCATTGATGAAGGTGTATATCTGTTCCTGCTAATAGAGAACCCGCGCACACCAATGATCTACGTATTGCCAAAAATACATAAGTCCCTGACGAACCCCCCTGGGCGACCCATTGTGTCGGGCATCGACTCGATCTGCTCACATATTTCAATTTTCCTGGATCGCATACTCCGCACTTATGCAATCAATACAAGGTCCTATATCAGGGACACTGAGGATTTTTTGGATAAAATCTCCTTTGTGAGACTATCTGATGGATGTCTGGTGGCATCTTTTGATGTCACCAGTCTTTATACCTCCATAGATCATGAACGCGGAGTTAATGCGGTCAGGAGATGTTTGGAACATAGTGATTACTCAGGAGGATGTTGTGATTTCATCATTCAACTGTTGGATCTGGTACTGAGACATAACTATTTTATGTTTGGGGAGCAGTGTGAACTGCACGTATATGATTAGGGGTAATGTGTTTACACATCCGGAAACTGGAGTACAATATGACATCCGTCACTACCTGACGTGTGATAGTACGTTTGTTATTTACGTGTTGAAATGCCCATGTGGTCTCCTCTATGTAGGGGAGACCACATGTGACATGAAAACGCGTTTGAATAACCACCGGTTTTCAATCAGACGTAAAAGATTGGATTTACCGATCCCCAAACATTTCGTTGAGTTTGGTCATACTGAGAAAGATCTTAAATGTATGATCATAGATCAGGTCCAAAGGGGTAGACGAGGTGGCGACCGCACAGTGGCCCTGAAACAACGGGAACTGCGGTGGATACATCGTCTACAGTCACTTAAACCTAAGGGTCTAAATGTAGACTTTAAGTGGAATATTATGTAGAATGCTATGGTTTCCTTCGCCCCCATGGGGGTTTGACTTTCCTGTATACTGATTTGGTTATGTGATCACCTTTGGTGTCTACTTTAATCAATTTATCTATTTCTTCTTTATATTCAGAACTTTTGGGATCCGAAAAAGATTCAGCTATTCATCAAGCTATCTTCACTGTGGAGGAGAATAGGTGGCAATCGTCTTGGCGTTTTAGGTTTGGAACAAGAGAATGGGGTTGGATTCGTGGCTTTACACTTAAAAGAAGAAAAAAACAATAATGGACAAAAAACTGTGAATGGAGGAAACTAGGATCAGAGGAGATGTATAGGGAGTGGAAGCGGAATGTGGGGACGCAGGGTGTGGACAACACTCTGAAGACCCATGCCCCCTTTTGGTGTATGGGGGGGACCACTGGAGTGGTATATCCTCTTATACCGCACCCTCTTTTCTCCATTTATTTATTTAATTAATATATGTCACATCCTATTTAGGATCATAATCCTCCGATATTCACCTCTCTGATTTCCTGATATAAGTATTTATATAAATAACCATGCGGACAGCATCTACAACCCGATCATTCTCTACCTATATAAAAATTCTTTCCCGATATAGGTCACAGTGCCGTGCTCAAACTGATCCTGGAGATGGCGAGACGTTGAGGGTAAGCGCTTCCTGGTTGCCAGGCAACGATTCATGTGACGAAGTCATGTGATCGGGAGGCCGAACGGGAGGAAGCTGCTCTCTGGATCGTCATGCTCTGGGGGAGGTACCTGGTTGTCTGTGTGCGCATCAAGACCTGCGTCACTTGAAGGCGCGGTCTCTGTTTGTATACGCAGGTTCCCTGGATACCGGGCATGCGCGGTGGGACCTCAGGGACGCCACGACGGCTGACACCATGAAACTCCACGATGTAAGTCAGTATATGTTTTTTTTTAAACCATGCGGCCATTGATCGCATGATTAGCACTTTCAGGTGACCATTATAATTTAAGCACAATGCACTTTATGAAACGGATAATGAAAATCGTTTCTTGAAAATCTATGAAATCCACTATGTATGTGATTATGGCACATGTTATGGAATTGAATGCACATATGAATATGAAAAAACTTTTATATAAATGCACGCTTTTGATATATTATTGAATATTGAATATGTCATTGTTAATTATCTTGTTAAATTGACCCACTAAGCATTGTGGGTATAAATGGAGATGTTGAGACACCAATTGTTATGCTTGAGAAAGACTGCAATGAGCAGTTGAAACGTTGCACAGGGGAAATAAAGCGGGCCACTGTTTCATTTTATCCTGGAGTGCTGCCTCTTCTTTGAGATCTATATATATATAGTATAAAACAACATATAAAATGCAGTTACACAGTATTAAATTGTGCAAGTTAACCCCTTCAAGTAAAACAAAGTAAGTCTATAACCCTGCATTGGGGAAATAGACAAATGTCCAAACCTCAAAGTACTCCCTGCTCCAGGGCCCTACACACCTACTTGGATAATAACAGGGGAGGTACGGTGACCTCGCCTCTACTGGTCACTTTCACCAGACCTCACGAATGAGCCTTTTACAATCTATTTATTTCTACTGGTGCACAATGGTTTGATGTTACTGCGGCACTTCTAAGTTATATCAAAGTTTACAGTGAGCAGATGTGAGAAACTTCAGATTTTATTTTTTTTTTAAATCATTTTATAATCAAGACACAGGGGGCTAAATAAGAATATTGCATCTTCTGGTAAAACATATTTCAGAATTTCTCATAATTCCCCAAACTCTTCTATTTCTACCTGATCTCTTCACAGATGAGCCAGCGCTGATGTAAGGAGAAGATAAATGTGAGGGTCAGAGACAGACTCTGGGAAGAAGAGGATCTGGACTCATCTTCATCTGTCACTGTACTGCCAGGATCTCCATACTAACAGGTAAGTGACCACCACTTCTACTCCTCACATGGAGCCTGACACCCCTCAATCAGACATCACATGGACCCTGACGCCCCTCACTCAGACATCACATGGACCCTGACGCCCCTCACTCAGACATTACATGGACCCTGACGCCCCTCACTCAGACATCACATGGACCCTGACGCCCCTCACTCAGACATCACATGGACCCTGACGCCCCTCACTCAGACATCACATGGACCCTGACACCTCTCAATCAGACATCACATGGACCCTGACGCCCCTCACTCAGACATCACATGGACCCTGACGCCCCTCACTCAGACATCACATGGACCCTGACACTCCTCACTCAGACATTACATGGACCCTGACGCCCCTCACTCAGACGTCACATGGACCCTGACCCCATCAGACATCACATGGACCCTGACGCCCCTCACTCAGACATCACATGGACCCTGACGCCCCTCACTCAGACGTCACATGGACCCTGACAGCCCCTCACTCAGACATCACATGGACCCTGACGCCCCTCACTCAGACATCACATGGACCCTGACGCCCCTCACTCAGACATCACATGGACCCTGACACTCCTCACTCAGACATTACATGGATCCTGACACTCCTCACTCAGACATCACATGAACCCTAACGCCCCTCACTCAGACATCACATGGACCCTGACACCCATCACTCAGACATCACATGGACCCTGACACCCCGCACTCAGACATCACATGGACCCTGACGCCCCTCACTCAGACATCACATGGACCCTGACGCCCCTCACTCAGACATCACATGGACCCTGACACCCCTCACTCAGACATCACATGGACCCTGACGCCCCTCACTCAGACATCACATGGACCCTGACGCCCCTCACTCAGACATCACATGGACCCTGACACCCCTCACTCAGACATCACATGGACCCTGACGCCCCTCACTCAGACATCACATGGACCCTGACGCCCCTCACTCAGACATCACATGGACCCTGACACCCCTCACTCAGACATTACATGGACCCTGACGCCCCTCACTCAGACATCACATGGACCCTGACGCCCTCACTCTGACATCACATGGACCCTGACTCCCCTCACTCAGACATCACATAGACCCTGACGCCCCTCACTCAGACATCACATGGACCCTGACGCCGTCACTCTGACATCACATGGACCCTGACTCCCCTCACTCAGACATCACATGGACCCTGACGCCCCTCGCTCAGACATCACATGGACCCTGACGCCCCTCACTCAGACATCACACGGACCCTGATGCCCCTCACTCAGACATATCTATCAGTAATGACATTCCTATCCCCTTAGCCAGGTGTGATATATAACATTGTAAGTCATGATTTCTGGAAGCTTCCTGCACTCATTAGCCGTATACATGTAGTAATTGGAATTGTTGATTACCTGCAGTCCTGTCTTACATAAGCGTTTATATACTAAAATCCTTGTCTGAAGGTTCATCCAGTGTCATCTCCACAGGGATCAGGAAGAAATAGTTTGCTTTCTATGACATATCATTCCTTTTTCCAGCTGGGGCTCTTTCTCAGTATAATCCTTATTACACATCAGGCCATCTATGCCACCATGCTGGTCTTTTTCTAGAATGTAAGAGGAGATTTTTCACTGTGACTCTCATCTACTGCTCTAATAAGATCCATCATATGTAGCATGAAGGACCAGACTGACAATGTCTTAACTTGGGATATGTTTCTGTTATTTCAGGAAATCATGAGGAGCCTCATAAAGTTCTTCACCCTGATGCTTATTATCATTGACAGAACCTGTTTTGGGGCTTCTCCATGCAGACTGGAAATGACTGATGATTCTCCTTTCACCCAAAGCCCAGGGGACCTGATAGTTGGAGGGATAATACAACTAGCGTCCTCTGTTATCAGATATCACTGGCCTACATTTCGAAAGAATTCAAATTCAATTGACTGTAATAAGTAAGTATTCTGCATTTCTTCTGACTTTCTAATGGCTTCTTGTAGTAAAGATGATGTAAGAAGAAGTAATTCATATCTAACCGCCCCTTTAAGGCTACTTTCACACTAGCGTTCAGAGCGGATCCGTTGAGACGGATCCGCTCATATAATGCAGACGGTGGCTACGTTCAGTACGGATCCGTCTGCATTATATTGTTAAAATATTTCTAAGTGTGAAAATAGCCTCGGACGGATCCGTCCAGACTTTCAATGTGAAGTCAATGGGGGACGGATCCGTTTGAAGATTGAGCCATAGTGTGTCATCTTCAAACTGATCTGTCCCCATTGACTTACATTGTAAGTCTGGACGGATCCGCAAGCCTCCGCACGGCCAGGCGGACACCCGAACGCTGCAAGCAGCGTTCAAGTGTCCGCCTGCTGAGCGGAGCGGAGGCTGAACGCTGCCAGACTGATGCATTCTGAGCGGATCCGCGTCCACTGAGAATACATTAGTGCTGGACGGAAGCGTTCAGGTCCGCTTGTGAGCCCCTTCAAACGGAGCTCACAAGCGGACACCCGAACGCTAGTGTGAAAGTAGCCTAAGCAGTAAAGAAATATGGCTGGATTGTTATGGAAACCTGGAGTAAAATTGTGTTTGCAGGCTTGTGTTGGGGGGGGGGGCAAATTTTTGGGGAATATCTCAGTAACGGTACGTTCGTTAAAAATTCGGACAATTTTTAGCAACCATTTTCCAGCTGCATCTGCTACAAGTAGAGGAAGCCTCCTGCCAAAATTTGTCCTCTTAACTCTTTCTGGGAGGGGGGTAGGAAAAAAGCAACATAACACTGAGTGTTTACAATATAAATTTTGTGGTGTCAATTTTTCAGCATAAATAACATAAACAAAAAATAAATAAAATAAAAAATAACATAAATAAAATGACTTTATTCTCTGGGTCAGTACAATTACAGCGACACCAAATACATATAGTTTATAGTGTTTTACTACTTTTGACCAACAAAAACACTTTTTTTATGTTTTTTTAAAGAAAAAATTACTTAATGGCTTAATTTTTGCAGGATGTTTTGTAGTTTTCATTTTTGGTACATAATGCTGTTTGATCACTTTTAATTCCATTCCAGAAATAGTTTTTTTTAGGTGTTCACCATACGGTACGTGATAATTTGCATGGTATTTGTGTAGTGCAGGTCATTATGGATGCAGTGATCCCAAACATGTGGGGGAGATTTTATTTTTGTAATTGTTTTCATTGAGAAGTTTTTTGTGGGGGAAAAAGCATATTTTCTTTCATTGTATTTTTTTTTTATTCCATGTGTTTTTTTTTTTTTACTTTTCTACCATTTAATCTTTTGATTGCTTATAAAATTTCTATAGTGCATTGTATTTTAATGTCAGTGGTATACTGACATTGACCAGAGGCACATCCTGCTGGGAAACACTAGAGAAAGGCTTGAGGCCTACGATAGGTCTCGGCCTGCCTTCACTGGCATCTTCACCCCACAATCTTATTTGCGGGGTCCTGATTGGGATACAGAGGGAGTCCGCTCCCTCTGTAACGGCTTAAATTCGATGTACAACATTGCCTAAATCCTGTTAGGGATTAAACAGCCCAGATCGCCACCTTCAGGAAACTGCAGGCAAGAACAGCAATAATATGCACCTACCCAACCAAACCCCATACCAGTAACAGCCCCTGTTTAAAGATGCCGCGCGGCCATTAACAATGAAGAAGGTCTATACAGTGCGATATTCATTATTGAATGAAAAGCAGCTGTGGGCTAATTGGCAACGTGCTTTTTTATAGCAACATGAACTCAACCTGCTCGCAGCATGGTCGCTCTGTGTGGCCATACCCTAAGGCAGAGTGGTCTGGGTCTACCTTAGTTATAATGATTTGTGGCAAATTAATTCGTACCAAATAAAATTTCTTGGCTAACTTTGGCAAATGTTTCTAATGTTTGATCATCGCTACTGTTAATATTCAGGGTTTTACACTCTTTAGGAAAAGTAGGGCCAATAGAAAAGTTGGCGGTGTGTGCCTGCATGTGAGGAGTGATATGAAGACGAGAAATACAGTCAGGTCCATAAATATTGGGACATCAACACAATTCTAACATTTTTGGCTCTATGCACCACCACAATGGATTTGAAATGAAACGAACAAGATGTGCTTTAAGTGCAGACTGTCAGCTTTAATTTGAGGGTATTTACATCCAAATCAGGTGAACGGTGTAGGAATTACAACAGTTTGAATATCTGCCTCCCACTTGTTAAGAGACCAAAAGTAATCGGACAGAATAATAATCATAAATCAAACTTTCACTTTTTAACCACCTCAGCCCCCCTAGCTTAAACACACTTAATGACCAGACCACTTTTTACAATTCTGCACTACACTACTTTCACAGTTTATTGCTCGGTCATGCAACTTACCACCCAAATGAATTTTACCTCCTTTTCTTCTCACTAATAGAGCTTTCATTTGGTGGTATTTCATTGCTGCTGACATTTTTACTTTTTTTGTTATTAATCGAAATTTACCGAAATTTTTGCAAAAAAATGAAATCTTTCAGTTGTAATTTTTTTTTTTAAAACGACATCTATATATACATTTTTCTCTAAATTTATTGTTCTACAGTCTTTGATAAAAAAAAAATTTAGGTAAAAAAAATGGTTTGGGTAAAAGTTAAAGGTTTTACAAACTATGGTACAAAAAATGAGAATTTCCGTTTTTTGTAGTAGCTCTTTCTGAGCACCTGTCATGTTTCCTGAGGTTCTACAATGCCCAGACAGTAGAAAAACCCCACAAATAACCCCATTTCAGAAAGTAGACACCCTAAGGTATTCGCTGATGGGCATAGTGAGTTCATAGAACTTTTTATTTTTTTGTCACAAGTTAGCGGAAAATGATACATTTTCTTTTTTTTTTCCTTACAAAGTCTCATATTCCACTAACTTGTGACAAAAAATAAAAACTTCCATGAACTCACTATGCCCATCATGAAATACCTTGGGGTGTCTTCTTTCCAAAATGGGGTAACTTGTGGGGTAGTTATACTGCCCTGGCATTTTAGGGGCCCAAATGCGTGCAAAATAGTTTGAAATCAAAATCTGTACAAAATGGCCTGTGAAATCCTAAAGGTGCTCTTTGGAATGTGGGCCCCTTTGCCCACCTAGGCTGCAAAAAAGTGTCACACGTGTGGTATCGCCGTACTCAGGAGAAGTTGGGCAATGTGTTTTGGGGTGTCATTTTACATATACCCATGCTGGGTGAGATAAATATCTCGGTCAAATGCCAACTTTGTATAAAAAAAATGGGAAAAGTTGTCTTTTGCCGAGATATTTAACTCACCCAGCATGGGTATATGTAAAATGACACCCCAGAACTAGAGTTGAGCGAACACCTGGATGTTCGGGTTCGAGAAGTTCGGCCGAACATCCCGGAAATGTTCGGGTTCGGGATCCGAACCCGATCCGAACTTCGTCCCGAACCCGAACCCCATTGAAGTCAATGGGGACCCGAACTTTTCGGCACTAAAAAGGCTGTAAAACAGCCCAGGAAAGAGCTAGAGGGCTGCAAAAGGCAGCAACATGTAGGTAAATCCCCTGCAAACAAATGTGGATAGGGAAATGAATTAAAATAAAAATTAAATAAATAAAAATTAACCAAAATCAATTGGAGAGAGGTTCCATAGCAGAGAATCTGGCTTCCCGTCACCCACCACTGGAACAGTCCATTCTCAGATATTTAGGCCCCGGCACCCAGGCAGAGGAGAGAGGTCCCGTAACAGAGAATCTGTCTTCATGTCAGCAAAGAATTAGTCTGCATGTCATAGCAGAGAATGAGGCTTCACGTCAGCCACCACTGCAACAGTCCATTGGCATATATTTAGGCCCAGCACACACACAGGCAGAGGAGAGAGGTCCCGTAACAGAGAATCTGGCTTCATGTCAGCAGAGAATCAGTCTGCATGTCATAGCAGAGAATGAGGCTTCACGTCAGCCACCACTGCAACAGTCCATTGGCATATATTTAGGCCCAGCACACACACAGGCAGAGGAGAGAGGTCCCGTAACAGAGAATCTGGCTTCATGTCAGCAGAGAATCAGTCTGCATGTCATAGCAGAGAATCAGGCTTCACGTCAGCCACCACTGCAACAGTCCATTGTCATAAATTTAGGCCCAGCACTAGTGTTGAGCGGCATGTCCCATATTCGAATTCGCGAAATTTTGTGAATATTCGAAAGAATATTCGTAAAATATTCGCGATTATTCAAATTCGTTATTATTTCGCATATGCGATAATTCGAATTTTCGCATCGCATAATACATATGCTATGCAAAATTCACATGTGCGCTAATGAAATCGCCTTACGAAGATTCGCAACTCAATTCAATCACTAATGTATGAATGCAATGCCCTTTGCCTCTGTTCTGGGACAAGTGTAGATATTCGCATGTGCGCTAATAAAATCGCCTTACGAAGATTCGCACCTCAATCACTTTCTAGGGAATGTGAGACTTTTGGGAATCAATCGAGATACAGTGGGGGGTGATGACAGTAGTTGACAGAGTACAGATCAATGTAATCTGTAAGGTGGAAAGTAAAATAAAAAATACGAATATTCGTAAATCGAATTTTACGAAGTTCTACGTATTCGCGAATATGGTGCTATACTATATGAATGCACAGGCCTTTGCCTCTCTGTTCTGGGGACAAGTGTAGATATTTGCATTTGCGTTAATAAAATCGCCTTACGAAGATTCGCAGCTCAATTCAATCACTAATGTATGAATGCAAAGCCCTTTGCCTCTGTTCTGGGACAAGTGTAGATATTCGCATGTGCGCTAATAAAATCGCCTTACGAAGATTCGCAACTCAATTCACTAATGTATGAATGCAAAGCCCTTTGCCTCTGTTCTGGGACGTGCCGATATTCGCATGTGCGCTAATAAAATCGCCTTACGAAGATTCGCGCCTCAATCACTTTCTAGGCAATGTGAGTAAGATCTGAGCTGTTGGACCTTTGGGAAACAATCAATTATATGTGTACTGTAATTTTGTGGGGGGGGGGGAAAAAACAAAAAACGAATATTCGTTTTTACGAATATATAGCACTATATTCGAAATATTCG
The DNA here is from genome assembly GCF_014858855.1 of Bufo gargarizans. Taxonomy (NCBI): domain Eukaryota; kingdom Metazoa; phylum Chordata; class Amphibia; order Anura; family Bufonidae; genus Bufo; species Bufo gargarizans. The sequence continues at coordinate 29,909,706 of NC_058083.1, read as the reverse complement.
CGAAATCGCGAAGTTGCGATATTCGCGAAAAAAATTTGCTTTTCGAATATTCGCGCTCAACACTACCCAGCACCCAGGCAGAGGAGAGAGGTCCCGTAACAGACAATCTGGCTTCATGTCAGCAGAGAATCAGTCTGCATGTCATAGCAGAGAATGAGGCTTCACGTCAGCCACCACTGCAACAGTCCATTGGCATATATTTAGGCCCAGCACCCAGGCAGAGGAGAGAGGTCCCGTAACAGACAATCTGGCTTCATGTCAGCAGAGAATCAGTCTTCATATCATAGCAGAGAATCAGGCTTCACGTCACCCACCACTGTAAGAGTCCATTTTCATAAATTTAGGCCCAGCACACACACAGGCAGAGGAGAGAGGTCCCGTAACAGAGAATCTGGCTTCATGTCAGCAGAGAATCAGGCTTCACGTCACCCACCACTGTAAGAGTCCATTTTCATAAATTTAGGCCCAGCACACAGGCAGAGGAGAGAGGTCCCGTAACAGAGGATCTGGCTTCATGTCAGCAGAGAATCAGTCTGCATGTCATAGCAGAGAATCAGGCTTCACGTCACCCAACATTGGAACAGTCCATTGGCATATATTTAGGCCCCGGCACCCAGACAGAGGAGAGGTTCATTCAACTTTGGGTAGCCTCGCAATATAATGGTAAAATGAAAATAAAAATAGGATTGAATGAGGAAGTGCCCTGGAGTCCAATAATATATGGTTAAGGGGAGGTAGTTAATGTCTAATCTGGACAAGGGACGGACAGATCCTGTGGGATCCATGCCTGGTTCATTTTTATGAACGTCAGCTTGTCCACATTGGCTGTAGACAGGCGGCTGCGTTTGTCTGTAATGACGCCCCCTGCCGTGCTGAATACACGTTCAGACAAAACGCTGGCCGCCGGGCAGGCCAGCACCTCCAAGGCATAAAAGGCTAGCTCTGGCCACGTGGACAATTTAGAGACCCAGAAGTTGAATGGGGCCGAACCATCAGTCAGTACGTGGAGGGGTGTGCACATGTACTGTTCCACCATGTTAGTGAAATGTTGCCTCCTGCTAACACGTTGCGTATCAGGTGGTGGTGCAGTTAGCTGTGGCGTGTTGACAAAAGTTTTCCACATCTCTGCCATGCTAACCCTGCCCTCAGAGGAGCTGGCCGTGACACAGCTGCCTTGGCGACCTCTTGCTCCTCCTCTGCCTTGGCCTTGGGCTTCCACTTGTTCCCCTGTGACATTTGGGAATGCTCTCAGTAGCGCGTCTACCAACGTGCGCTTGTACTCGCGCATCTTCCTATCACGCTCCAGTGCAGGAAGTAAGGTGGGCACATTGTCTTTGTAGCGTGGATCCAGCAGGGTGGCAACCCAGTAGTCCGCACAGGTTAAAATGTGGGCAACTCTGCTGTCGTTGCGCAGGCACTGCAGCATGTAGTCGCTCATGTGTGCCAGGCTGCCCAGGGGTAAGGACAAGCTGTCCTCTGTGGGAGGCGTATCGTCATCGTCCTGCCTTTCCCCCCAGCCACGCACCAGTGATGGACCCGAGCTGCGTTGGGTGCCACCCCGCTGTGACCATGCTTCATCCTCATCCTCCTCCACCTCCTCCTCATCCTCGTCCTCCTCGTCCTCCAGTAGTGGGCCCTGGCTGGCCACATTTGTACCTGGCCTCTGCTGTTGCCAAAAACCTCCCTCTGAGTCACTTCGAAGAGACTGGCCTGAAAGTGCTAAAAATGACCCCTCTTCCTCCTCCTCCTCCTCCTCCTCCTGGGCCACCTCCTCTTCCATCATCGCCCTAAGTGTTTTCTCAAGGAGACATAGAAGTGGTATTGTAACGCTGATAACGGTGTCATCGCCACTGGCCATGTTGGTGGAGTACTCGAAACAGCGCAACAGGGCACACAGGTCTCGCATGGAGGCCCAGTCATTGGTGGTGAAGTGGTGCTGTTCTGTAGTGCGACTGACCCGTGCGTGCTGCAGCTGAAACTCCACTATGGCCTGCTGCTGCTCGCACAGTCTGTCCAGCATGTGCAAGGTGGAGTTCCACCTGGTGGGCACGTCGCATATGAGGCGGTGAGCGGGAAGGCCGAAGTTACGCTGTAGCGCAGACAGGCGAGCAGCAGCAGGATGTGAACGCCGGAAGCGCGAACAGACGGCCCGCACTTTATGCAGCAGCTCTGACATGTCGGGGTAGTTGTGAATGAACTTCTGCACCACCAAATTCAGCACATGCGCCAAGCAAGGGATGTGCGTCAAATTGGCTAGTCCCAGAGCTGCAACGAGATTTCGCCCATTATCACACACCACCAGGCCGGGCTTGAGGCTCAGCGGCAGCAACCACTCGTCGGTCTGTTGTTCTATACCCCGCCACAACTCCTGTGCGGTGTGGGGCCTGTCCCCCAAACATATGAGTTTCAGAATGGCCTGCTGACGTTTACCCCGGGCTGTGCTTGAAGTTGGTGGTGAAGGTGTGTGGCTGACTGGATGAGCAGGTGGAAGAAGAGGAGGAGGAAGCCGAGAAGGAGGAGGTGGCAACAGGAGGCAAAGAATGTTGCCCTGCGATCCTTGGCGGCGGAAGGACGTGCGCCAAACAGCTCTCCGCCTGGGGCCCAGCTGCCACTACATTTACCCAGTGTGCAGTTAGGGAGATATAGCGTCCCTGGCCGTGCTTACTGGTCCACGTATCTGTGGTTAGGTGGACCTTGCTACAGATGGCGTTGCGCAGTGCACACTTGATTTTATCGGATACTTGGTTGTGCAGGGAAGGCACGGCTCTCTTGGAGAAGTAGTGCCGGCTGGGAACAACATACTGTGGGACAGCAAGCGACATGAGCTGTTTGAAGCTGTCTGTGTCCACCAGCCTAAATGACAGCATTTCATAGGCCAGTAGTTTAGAAATGCTGGCATTCAGGGCCAGGGATCGAGGGTGGCTAGGTGGGAATTTACGCTTTCTATCAAATGTTTGTGAGATGGAGAGCTGAACGCTGGCGTGTGACATGGTTGAGACGCTTGGTGACGGAGGTGGTGGTGTTGGTGGTACATCCCCTGTTTGCTGGGCGGCAGGTGCCAACGTTCCTCCAGAGGCGGAGGAAGAGGCCGAGGCGGCAGCAGCAGAATAGGCCGAGGCGGCAGCAGCAGAAGAGGTAGCAGGGGGAGCCTGAGTGACTTCCTTGGTTTTAAGGTGTTTACTCCACTGCAGTTCATGCTTTGCATGCAGGTGCCTGGTCATGCAGGTTGTGCTCAGGTTCAGAACGTTAATGCCTCGCTTCAGGCTCTGATGGCACAGCGTGCAAACCACTCGGGTCTTGTCGTCAGCACATTGTTTGAAGAAGTGCCATGCCAGGGAACTCCTTGAAGCTGCCTTTGGGGTGCTCGGTCCCAGATGGCGGCGGTCAGTAGCAGGCGGAGTCTCTTGGCGGCGGGTGTTCTGCTTTTGCCCACTGCTCCCTCTTTTGCTACGCTGTTGGCTCGGTCTCACCACTGCCTCTTCCTCCGAACTGTGAAAGTCAGTGGCACGACCTTCATTCCATGTGGGGTCTAGGACCTCATCGTCCCCTGCATCGTCTTCCACCCAGTCTTGATCCCTGACCTCCTGTTCAGTCTGCACACTGCAGAAAGACGCAGCAGTTGGCACCTGTGTTTCGTCATCATCAGAGACATGCTGAGGTGGTATTCCCATGTCCTCATCATCAGGAAACATAAGTGGTTGTGCGTCAGTGCATTCTATGTCTTTCACCGCTGGGGAAGGGCTAGGTGGATGCCCTTGGGAAACCCTGCCATCGGAGTCTTCAAACAGCATAAGAGACTGCTGCATAACTTGAGGCTGAGACAGTTTCCCTGGTATGCATGGGGGTGATGTGACAGACTGATGGGGTTGGTTTTCAGGCGCCATCTGTGCGCTTTCTGCAGAAGACTGGGTGGGAGATAATGTGAACGTGCTGGATCCACTGTCGGCCACCCAATTGACTAATGCCTGTACCTGCTCAGGCCTTACCATCCTTAGAACGGCATTGGGCCCCACCATATATCGCTGTAAATTCTGGCGGCTACTGGGACCTGAGGTAGTTGGTACACTAGGACGTGTGGATGTGGCAGAACGGCCACGTCCTCTCCCAGCACCAGAGGGTCCACTAACACCACCACGACCATGTCCACGTCCGCGTCCCTTACTAGATGTTTTTCTCATTGTTATGGTTCACCACAACAACAAATATATTATTTGGCACAATGTATTGTATTCAAATTCAGCGGGATATAAATTTGAGGCCTAGTATTTAGGCGCTGGGTGACCGGTATGGATTTAGTGACAGAATTAGACTTGGAAATGCACAGAAGCGTGTGTGTGTGAAGTTATTCTGAATGACCCAATGTGCACCTTGAATATTATATACCCTTTTAGGGATAGATTTCAAATAGCTCTGATATAGCAGAAACCACTAAATTATGAAATTGCTAAATTGGGAATTGTATTTCAACCCAGAACAAGAAATGTGCTTGAACGGACACTAAATAACTCGCCCAGCTACAGCACTAAGGACAGATTTAGCTGGATATAAATTTGAGGCCTAGTATTTAGGCGCTGGGTGACAGGTATGGGTTTAGTGACAGAATTAGACTTGGAAATGCACAGTAGCGGGTGTGTGAAGTTATTCTGAATGACCCAATGTGCACCTTCAATATGATCTACCCTTTTAGGGATAGATTTCAAATAGCTCTGATATAGCAGAAACCACTAAATTATGAAATTGCTAAATTGGGAATTGTATTTCAACCCAGAACAAGAAATGTGCTTGAACGGACACTAAATAACTCGCCCAGCTACAGCACTAAGGACAGATTTAGCTGGATATAAATTTGAGGCCTAGTATTTAGGCGCTGGGTGACAGGTATGGGTTTAGTGACAGAATTAGACTTGGAAATACACAGTAGCGGGTGTGTGTGAAGTTATTCTGAATGACCCAATGTGCACCTTGAATATTATATACCCTTTTAGGGATAGATTTCAAATAGCTCTGATATAGCAGAAACCACTAAATTATGAAATTGCTAAATTGGGAATTGTATTTCAACCCAGAACAAGAAATGTGCTTGAACGGACACTAAATAACTCGCCCAGCTACAGCACTAAGGACAGATTTAGCTGGATATAAATTTGAGGCCTAGTATTTAGGCGCTGGGTGACAGGTATGGGTTTAGTGACAGAATTAGACTTGGAAATGCACAGTAGCGGGTGTGTGAAGTTATTCTGAATGTCCCTATGTGCACCTTCAATATGATCTACCCTTTTAGGGATAGATTTCAAATAGCTCTGATATAGCAGAAACCACTAAATTATGAAATTGCTAAATTGGGAATTGTATTTCAACCCAGAACAAGAAATGTGCTTGAACGGACACTAAATAACTCGCCCAGCTACAGCACTAAGGACAGATTTAGCTGGATATAAATTTGAGGCCTAGTATTTAGGCGCTGGGTGACAGGTATGGGTTTAGTGACAGAATTAGACTTGGAAATACACAGTAGCGGGTGTGTGTGAAGTTATTCTGAATGACCCAATGTGCACCTTGAATATTATATACCCTTTTAGGGATAGATTTCAAATAGCTCTGATATAGCAGAAACCACTAAATTATGAAATTGCTAAATTGGGAATTGTATTTCAACCCAGAACAAGAAATGTGCTTGAACGGACACTAAATAACTCGCCCAGCTACAGCACTAAGGACAGATTTAGCTGGATATAAATTTGAGGCCTAGTATTTAGGCGCTGGGTGACAGGTATGGGTTTAGTGACAGAATTAGACTTGGAAATGCACAGTAGCGTGTGTGTGAAGTTATTCTGAATGACCCTATGTGCACCTTGAATATTATATACCCTTTTAGGGATAGATTTCAAATAGCTCTGATACAGCAGAAACCACTAAATTTTTAAATTGCTAAATTGGGAATTGTATTTCAACCCAGAACAAAAAATGTGCTTTGACGGACACTAAATAACTTTCCCAGCCACAACAGGACAGCGGTAACGAGAGATTTAGCGGGATATAAATTTGAGGCCTAGTATTTAGGCGCTGGGTGACCGGTATGGATTTAGTGACAGAATTAGACTGGGATATGGCCAAAAAATAACCACACTATTGCTGGTTAAATGCACTTGGTGATGGGCGCAGCTTGCCCCTGATGTAGTATATGGCCAAAAAATGAACAGACTATTGCTGGTTAAATGCACTTGGTGTCACAGCTTGACCAACCACACTACTGAGGGTTAAATGCACTTGGTGACGGGCGCAGCTTGCCCCTGATGTAGTATATGGCCAAAAAATGAACAGACTATTGCTGGTTAAATGCACTTGGTGTCACAGCTTGACCAACCACACTACTGAGGGTTAAATGCACTTGGTGACGGGCGCAGCTTGCCCCTGATGTAGTATATGGCCAAAAAATGAACAGACTATTGCTGGTTAAATGCACTTGGTGACGGGCGCAGCTTGCCCCTGATTTAGTATATGGCCAAAAAATGAACAGACTATTGCTGGTTAAATGCACTTGGTGTGATAGCTTGACCAACCACACTACTGAGGGTTAAATGCACTTGGTGACGGGCGCAGCTTGCCCCTGATGTAGTATATGGCCAAAAAATAAACAGACTATTGCTGGTTAAATGCACTTGGTGTGACAGCTTCACCCTGATGTAGGCTTTAGCCAAAAAACAAACGCACCATTGAGGGTTAAATGCACTTGGTGACAGGCGCAGCTTGCCCCTGATGTAGTATATGGCCAAAAAATAAACAGACTATTGCTGGTTAAATGCACTTGGTGTGACAGCTTCACCCTGATGTAGGCTTTAGCCAAAAAACAACCACACCATTGAGGGTTAAATGCACTTGGTCGCAGCTTGTGCTGGCGCACCACAAGACACAAAATGGCCGCCGATCACCCCAGAAAAATGTGACTGACAAACGGTCTGGGCAGCCTAAAAACAGTGAGCAATTGAGGATCAGCAGCTCAATGATCCACAGCTGCAGATCGATCAGTTAATCAAGTCCTTTGGAGGAGTTAATCTGCCTAATCTCGCCCTACTGTCGCAGCCGCAACCTCTCCCTACGCTAATCAGAGCAGAGTGACGGGCGGCGCTATGTGACTCCAGCTTAAATAGAGGCTGGGTCACATGGTGCTCTGGCCAATCACAGCCATGCCAATAGTAGGCATGGCTGTGATGGCCTCTTGGGGCAAGTAGTATGACGCTTGTTGATTGGCTGCTTTGCAGCCTTTCAAAAAGCGCCAAGAAAGCGTCACAAAAGCGCGAAGAAAGCGACGAACACAGAACCCGAACCCGGACTTTTACGAAAATGTCCGGGTTCGGGTCCGTGTCACGGACACCCCAAAATTCGGTACGAACCCGAACTATACAGTTCGAGTTCGCTCATCCCTACCCAGAACACATTCCCCAACTTCTCCTGAGTACGGCGATACCAGATGTGTGACACTTTTTTGCAGCCAAGGTGGGCAAAGGGGCCCACATTCCAAAGAGCACCTTTAGGATTTCACAGGGGATTTTTTACAGATTTTGATTTCAAACTACTTCTCACGCATTAGGGCCCCTAAAATGCCAGGGCAGTATAACTACCCCACAAGTGACCCCATTTTGGAAAGAAGACACCCCAAGGTATTTCATGATGGGCATAGTGAGTTCATGGAAGTTTTTATTTTTTGTCACAAGTTAGTGGAATATGAGACTTTGTAAGAAAAAAAAATCATAATTTTCTGCTAACTTGTGAAAAAAATAAAAAATTATAGTAACTTGCCATGCCCCACACGGAATACCTTGGGGTGTCTTCTTTCCAAAATGGGGTCACTTTTGGGGTAGTTATACTGCCCTGGCATTTTAGGGGCCCTAATGCATGAGAAGTAGTTTGAAATCAAAATCTGTAAGAAATCCCCTGTGAAATCCTATAGGTGCTCTTTGGAATGTGGGCCCCTTTGCCCACCTTGGCTGCAAAAAAGTGTCACACATCTGGTATCGCCGTACTCAGAAGAAGTAGAGTAATGTATTTTGGGGTGTCATTTTACATATACCCATGCTGGGTGAGGTAAATATATCGGCAAAATGCAACTTTTCCCATTTTTTTTATACAAAGTTGGCATTTGACCGAGATATTTATCTCACCCAGCATGGGTATATGTAAAATGACACCCCAAAACACATTGCCCAACTTCTCCTGAGTACGGCAATACCACATGTGTGACACTTTTTTGCAGCCTAGATGCGCAAAGGGGCCCAAATTCCTTTTAGGAGGGCATTGTTAGACATTTGGATCCCAGACTTTTTCTCACGGTTTAGGGCCCCTAAAATGCCAGGGCAGTATAAATACCCCACATGTGACCCCATTTTAGAAAGAAGACACCCCAAGGTATTCAATGAGGGGCATGGCGAGTTCATAGAATTTTTTTTTTTGGCACAAGTTAGCGGAAATTGATTATTATTATTTTTCTCACAAAGTCTCCCTTTCCGCTAACTTGGGACAAAAATTTCAATCTTTCATGGACTCAATATGCCCCTCACGGAATACCTTGCGGTGTCTTCTTTCCAAAATGGGGTCACATGTGGGGTATTTATACTGCCCTGGGGGCCCTAAAGCGTGAGAAGAAGTCTGGAATATAAATTTCTAAAAAATTTTACTCATTTGGATTCCGTGAGGGGTATGGTGAGTTCATGTGAGATTTTATTTTTTGACACAAGTTAGTGGAATATGAGACTTTGTAATAAAAAAAATAATACATTCTGCTAACTTGTGGCAAAAAAATGTCTGAATGGAGCCTTACAGGGGGGTGATCGATGACAGGGGGGTGATCAAGGAGTCTATATGGGGTGATCACCACCCTGTCATTGATCACCCGCCTGTCATTGATCACCCCCCTGTAAGGCTCCATTCAGACGTCCGTATGTGTTTTGCGGATCCGATCCATGGATGCGTGGATCTGTAAAACACATACGGATGTCTGAATGGAGCCTTACAGGGGGGTGATCAGGGAGTCTATATGGGGTGATCAGGGGTTAATAAGGGGTTAATAAGTGACCGGGGGGTGTAGTGTAGTGTAGTGTGGTGCTTGGTGCTACTTATTACAGAGCTGCCTGTGTCCTCTGGTGGTCGATCCAAGCAAAAGGGACCATCAGAGGACCGGGTAGCAGGTATATTAGACGCTGTTAACAAAACAGTGTCTAATATACCTGTCAGGGTTTAAAAAAATCGCATCTACAGCCTGCCAGCGAACGATCGCCGCTGGCAGGCTGTAGATCCACTCGCTTACCGGCCGATCCTGTGAACGCACGCGCGTTCACAGGAAATATCGCCTCTCATGAGAGGACGCGCCAGGCGCGTCCACTCGGAGTAACAGGGCCTCCGCCAGGACGCAATCCTGCGTACGGCGGTCCTGGGGTGGTTAATACTTGGTTGCAAATCCTTTGCAGTAAATTACAGCCTGAAGTCTGCAATGCATAGACATCACCAGACGCTGGGTTTAATCCCTGGTGATGCTCTGCCAGGCCTCTACTGCAACTGTCTTCAGTTCCTGCTTGTTCTTGGGTTATTTTCCCTTCAGTTTTGTCTTCAGCAAGTGAAATGCATGCTTAATCGGATTCAGGTCCGGTGATTGACTCGGCCATTGCATAACATTCTACTTCTTTCCCTTAAAAAACTCTTTGGTTGCTTTTGCAGTATGCTTTGGGTCATTGTCCATTTGCACTGTGAAGCGGCATACAATAAGTTCTGAATAGTGATGAGCGAGCATGCTCGGCTGAGTACTGGTTCGGCTCGAGCATCGCTATGCTCGGCTCGTGGCGGTACTCGGCCGACTACCACGTGTTCTCGTTGCATTGCTCGGGTCCCTGCCCCGCATGTTTGGCGCCTCCTGAAGCATCCAATCAGCGTTCAGGTAAGTAATTCCCTCCAGTGTATTGCCATAGCCATGTTAGCTATAAGCCTTACACTGGTTGGCTGGCCAGAACATGTGGTACTAGTTTATATAGGCGCTAACGTCCCGCGCTCGGATCATTCAGCGTCAGGGAAAGCCGACAGTAGGCAGGGACATATAGCGGTTTGCTGAAATTACAACAATTTTACTCTCAAAAAGCTCTTGAAAGACAAAACAGTCCTCTTCAGGACAAAGTGTGTGTTTGACAGCAGTGCAGCATTTAAATACATTTTTGAACAAGGGTTAAATTCAGCAGTTTTAGGGACTGGCGTCTGCAGGAAGGGACGGATAGTGCAGGGCTGGAAAATCGCTGTGTTCAGTACCAAAAAGTTTTTAAAAGAAAGAAATATTACATATCAGTGAGATCTACAGTACACCGTCAGAAAGCAGTGTGCTTAGCAGAAATTCTAAAAAAGGGGCTTATTCACTAGAATGTGCCTGCTAGTGAGATACACACCGCTCCATCATAGATATTTATTTTTTCTGGGGAAATTAACCTAATTTGTGCCACATCTGTGTGCGCGCTCAATCCACAAACGTTACATACAGTATTCCAACTTAGAATTATTTCTTTTTGGGACAAATTTCACTACTTTTGGTCACATCTGTGTGCGAATTTAGGCTGCAACCATATATACAGTTAGTCAACAGAGAATTATTTCTATTTGTGACAAATTTCACTGGTTTTGGTCACATCTGTGCGTGAATTTAGGCCGCAACCGCTATATCCAGTAATTCATCAGAGAATTATTTATATTTGTGACAAATTTCACTGGTTTAGGTCACATCTGTGTCTTCATTTAGGCTGCAACCATATATACAGTAATCCAGCAGAGAAGGAATTTTGCTGGTTGCAAATTTAACAAAGTTGTCCAACATCTATACAATAAAACTTTTAATATGAAGAAGTTGAGCACTAAGGGACGGGGAAGCAGGCGTGTTGCTGACCGTTCAGGCAGAGGCCATGGCCCTGGGCGCAATGAAACTGTGCCAGCTGCTGGTGAAACTGGAAAAAAGAAAAAAAACACCAGTTTTATTTCACAGTTAACTTGGCGTCGCAGGACAACACTGTCCAAGTCGGACCAGTGCGACCAGGTGGTCAGTTGGATGACAGAAGATTATTCTTCCACCCCCTCTTCCACCCAGACCAGTCTCATTAGCAAAAAGTCTGGTCCACAGAATCCTCACCCTCATCCTCCTTCCTCCCACCATGTAGAGTCAGGAGTCGGACAAACCGTTGATAACACACTCGGACATTCCCAGGACCTATTTTCATCGCCTTCACTAGATTTTGCCCTCTCGCCAAGCACGCTTGAAGAGGCACAGATCTTGTGCCCTGATTCCCAACCTCTTGACCTATCACATGGTCAAGAAGATGAGGGTAGTGAATGAATAATAATTTGTTCACGAGGTGGTTGAGGATGAGACACAGTTGTCAATCACTGAGGTTGTGCTTAGGTCAATTCAGGAGGATGGGGATGAGGAAGTGGAAGAGGAGGTGTGGACGATGAGGTCACTGACCCAACTTGGGAAGGTGAAAAGCCGAGCGAGGAAAGCAGTACAGATGGGGAGGGATCTGCATCACAACAACAAGCTGTAAGAGGCAGTGGGGTGTCAAAAGGGAGAAGTCGGCCCACAACTGTTACACCAAGCACCCACATGCGTAAGTGTCCCTTGCCAAGGGGTAGGTGTTCCGCAATTTGGTACTTTTTTGCGGAAAGTGCAGACGACAAAAGAGTGGTAGTTTTCAACCTGTGCCATACCCAAATGAGCCGGGGCGCGAACACCAGAAACCTCACCACCACCAGCATCATCCGCCATATGTCATCCAAGCACCCGAATCAGTGGGCCGAATGCCTAGGTCCACAATCTGGGTCTGCCGGCCACCCCACTGCCTCCTCTTCCCCTGTGTTACGCACTGCTGGCCAATCCCCTGTCAAAGGCGCAGGTCCGGATGCCCCTTGCCCCTGCGCCTGGGCCTTTCGCATGCACCATCAACAAATACATCCACTTCCCTGTCCCAGCAAAGCGTCCCATTGTCCTTACCCTAGGCATTTGAAAGCAAGCGAAAATACCCAGCCACCCACCCACTGTCCATAGTTCGAAATGTGCAACTTTCAAAATTAATGGCCCTTGAAATGTTGCCAGATAGGCTTGAGGAGACTGATATTGGCCGCCGTCCCTCGGTACGCGGTCCCCAGCTGCCACTCTTTTTCACGGTGTGCCGTGCCCACATTACACCAACATGTGTCCCAGAACATCACCCGTGCCCTGACCAATGCAGTTACTGGGAAGGTCCACTTCACCACAGACACATGAACAAGTGCTGGTGGCCAGGGATGCAACATTTCCCTGACCTCACACTGGGTGAATGTTGTGGAGGCCAGGAGTGAGTAGTACCCTGAGATAGAACAGGTGCTACCCATGCCCAGGATTGTAGGCCCTATGTCCATCAGGGTCTCCGCCAGCAGCTATCTTACTGGCTCCAACACCCACTTCTCCTCCTCCTCCTCTTCCGCCGCTACCTGCTCCACTTCTACCTCCAGCAGTCAGCCATCAGTCAATAGCAGGAAGCAGTGTAGCACTGCTGTGGGGAAACATCAACCGGCCGCGCTGAAGCTGATCTACCTAGGGGACAAACAGCGCACTGCTGCAGAGCTTTGGCAGGGTGTAAGGTACCAGACCAAGCTGTGGCTGTTGCCACTTACAACCAGGCATGGTTGTGTCGGACAATGGCCGTGACTTGGTGGTGGCTTTGGGGCTCGGCAACCTGATGCAGTCTCCATGCCTAGCGCACGTATTAAACCTAGTGGTTAATCGCTTTATTGAAACATACCTAAATTTGACAAGCGCTAAAAGAAAAGGCACGCCGAGTGGGTGCCTATTTCCGCAAGTTGTCCACAGCTTCAACCTCTCTGTCAACGCTGCAGCAGCGCTTGGGGCTTCCAGCTCACTGACTGTTGTGCGACGTGAGCGAGCACTGGAACTCTACGTTCTACATGTTGTCCAGGCTTTGTGAGCAGCAGAGGGCAGTTGTGGAATACCAGCTGCAACATGGTCGTTGCCTTTCAAATCAACTTCTACTAAGAAACTTTAAGGAATCCACACACAGAGTGGATAACGCTATCGATAACGCTATAATCAGCGTAAGCATCCTACTTCTGTGTCTACTCAAACAATCGCTGCTCACAATTAAGGATGACGCTCTGAATGTGGCAGACGTGGAAATGGGGGAGGACTTCAGTGTGGGTGATAGTCAGACCACCCACATTTTGTTTTCTCCGCCAAATTAGACCATGAGGAGGAGGAGCTAGAGAATGGTGCCTCTGCTACAGAGGGTACTACCGACGGAACTTTAATTTCACTGGTTCGACGTGGATGGGCACAAGGGGATGAGGAGGAGGAGGAGGAGATGGAGAGTCATGCTGACGTCGACATAGACGTCTTGCCTGTTGGTACTCTGGCACACATGGCTGACTTCATGTTAGGCTGCCTTTCCCGCGAACCTTGCCTTATACGCATTTTAGACAACACGGATTACTGGGTGTTCACCCTTCTTGACCACCGCTACAAAGAAAACTTCTCTATCTCTCATTTCTGTGGTGGAGAGGGCAAGTAGAATGGTGCAATACCAGAAGGTCCTTGTTGAGAAATTGCTCCAAACATTTACATCTGACAATGCTGGCGGCAGAGTCCGTACTTACTTTGGCAACCGAGGAAGGGAGACAAGGGAAACATACACCAATTCCAACAAACGCAGGGCAACACTGTCCAAGGCATTGGACACTTTTATGACACCCCGCCAGCAACCTCACCCTGAAGTGCGGCCTAGTGGCTCACTGAGGGACAAGTTTTGGAAGAGGGTGAAAGAATACATAGCAGATCGTGTAAGCGTCTTGAATGATCCCTCGGTGCCTTACAACTACTGGATGTCCAAGCTGGACACGTGGACCGAACTTGCGCTCTATGCCTTGGAGGTGTTGGCCTGCACTGCCGCCAGCATATTGTCTGAGCGTGTATTTAGTGCTGCTGGTGGCATTATAACAGATAAGCGTATCCGCTTGCCCACTGGCAATGCTGACAGGTTGACTCAGATAAAAATGAACAAGGCCTGGATTGCCCCTGACTTCTCCACTCCACCAGAGGAACGCTGAGCTAATGAGGAACAAACACCCAATTTAAATGTATGCTTTACAATGTACTCAATCCACAAGTTTCAGATGCACCCTTTTCACATCCAATAAAGGGTATATGTTTGAATCTTGTCTTCTCATCCTCCTGTTCCATACAGTATATATGCCCTCAGTACAATGTTTTATGGGGTTCGCTCACCTTCAGGTCCTCACCTCCAATGTTTCATACGGTCTGCTCACCTGTAGGCCCTTACTACAATGTTTTATGGGGTTTGCTCACCTTCAGGCCCTCACCTCCAATGTTTAATACGGTCTGCTCACCTGTAGGCCCTCACTATAATGTTTTACGGGATTAGCTCACCTTCAGTACCTCACCTCCAGTGTTTCATACGGTATGCTCACCTATAGGCCCTCACTACAATGTTTTATGGTGTTCGCTCACCTCCAATGTTTTCCAGGGTCAGCTCACGCGCAGGCCCTCAACCATATCGTTTAAGAGGGTCAGCTAAGCAGCGGGCTCTCACCCGTAATGTTTTAGAGGGTAACCAGCAGGCCCTTGCTCCTAATATTTTTTGAGGGTCATCAGCAGGCCACTAATTATAATTTTTAAAGGGTGTGTATGATGCCCTCCTTTATGTGTAATAAAAGGTGCATTTGAGTGCCGGTTCCTTGCAATTTTTGGCAGCCCTTTCACTTAGTGCATAGGCTGTATTCCCACTACCTGAACAATTGTACCACCATGTGAATGAGGCCCTCCTTTAGGTGAAATACAGGTTGTATCGGAGTGCTTCTTCCTTGTAATTTTTGGCAGCACTTACACTGTATATACAATTGAATCTACAGGGAAGAAAGTTTCCTAACAATTTTTCCTCTAAAAAGGATTTTATTTTGTGGGGGCGAGGTTTTAGGCATTTTTTTGTCAGTCTGTAAAAGTGGCGTACAACTTGGACAACATGGTTCCCAGCAGGGACATTGGTGTCCAAGATGCATCCAGACAAGGTCCCACTGCTGTTCATGATCCATTTTCATGATCCGTTTCCATCACTTTCAGACCTTTTCCTATGGTCCAGGCACCCTCCCCTCATCCGAGCAGGGGGGGCCTGGTTGTCTCCCATTGACTTACATTATACTCCGGTGCTCAGCCGAGCGCACGAATATCGCGATGTGTTCGGACCAAACACTCAAACACCCGAACACTTTGGTGCTTGCTCATCAATACTTGTGAGGCATTTAGCTGAATATGAGCAGATAGAATTGCCAAAAACTAGTGTTGAGCAAAACCGAGCTGTAAAGTACGTATTTTTGGACCCGGACCCGAAACACGAACTTTTCAGAAAAAGTTCTGTGTTCGACGAGTTAATGGCACCTTTTGAAAGGCTGCAGAGCAGCCAATCAACAAGCATTTAACTTGTGTGCCCTTAGAAGCCATCACAGCCATGCCTACTAATGGCATGGCTGTGATTGGCCAGTGCAGCATGTGACCCAGCCTCTATTTAAGCTGGAGTCGTGTAGCGCTGCGCGTCACTCTGCTGTTACTAGTGTAGGGAGAGGATGCTGCTGCTGTGAGGGAGAGAATAGTAAAAAATCTGTAATCAGAAGTGCTTGTTAACTCAGCAATCTACAGCGATTTTGTTTTGTGGGTGCAGTGCACCATTTTTTCACCCTGCCCTGAGCTCATTGACACAGAAAAATAACTTTTATCCGTCTGTTAGGTGGGCGTCGGCGGCCATTTTGTGCAAGTTCAGTGCACCAGCACAGCATATGTGCATTTGTGGCAGACAAATAGAAGCTTTAAATACTGCAGTTACATTCTGGTATAAAAATTGTAAACATTTTGAGCAAGACCTTACATCTAGGGCCTTTGCTGCATTTGTCACATTCAACTACAACTAGTCAATACTGGAGTTACATTGTTGGTTGACAAATTAAAAAAATTTGTGACCGTGAATTAATTGTTTAAAAGTCTCTTGTCACACTATTGTGTAACCACAAGAATTTTTTCCTCTTTATGACACTGGCATTGCCTTACTGTCAGTGAACTTAATTGTTGACTATTGCCGGTTACATTGTTGCCTGACATAAACCATCTGTTAGTTTGGTGGGTAAACACAAAGAATGGGAAGAGCGTCAAATAAGGGATGTGGCCCTGGTCGTGGTGCTGCTGGTGGAGCTCCTGTTGCAGGGAGAGGACGTGGTCCATCTGTGCCAACTACAGGCACAAGTGAAACACCTTCCTCAGGTGTGAGTAGGCGACAGAACCTGCAGCGGTATATGGTCGGGCCTAATGCTGCTCTACGAATGGTGAGGCCTGAACAAGTAGAGGCGATAGTAGATTGGGTTGCTGACAGTGGATCCAGTTCCTTCACATTGTCTCCCACCCAGTCTCGTGCTGAAAGACCACAGTTGGCACCTGCAGCCGATGTCCATCAGTCTTTCACCTCACCCCCTTGCAAATCAGCCAAGCAGTCTGAGCCCCAAGTCATGCAGCAGTCTCTTCTGCTTTTTGATGACTCTGTTAGCAGGGTTTCTCAGGGCCATCCACCTAGCCCTGCCCCAGAAGTGGAAGAGATGATTGAGTGCACCGATGCCCAACCACTTATCTTTCAAGATGAGTACATGGGAGGACCATCGCAGCATGTCTCGGATGACGACGAAACACAGGTGCCAACTGCTGGGGCTTTCGAAAGTGTGCAGACCGACAAGGAAGGCAGGGGTGAAGACTGGGTGGAAGATGATGTGGAGGACGATGAGGTCCTCGACCCCACATGGAATCAAGGTCATGCGAGTGACCTATGTAGTTCGGAGGAAGAGGCGGTGGTCGCACAGAGCCACCAGCACAGCAGAAGATGGAGCAGGGTGCAAAAGCGGAGTGGCCGTCCCCTAGACAGTACGCCTGCTACTGCCCACCACAACCAAGGGACCCAGCACAACAAAGCCAGCTCCAAGGAGTTCCCTGGCATGGCAGTTCTTCAGACAATGTGCTGATGACAAAACACGAGTGGTTTGCACGCTGTGCAGTCAAAGCCTGAAGCGAGGCATAAACGTTCTAAACCTGAGCACAACCTGCATGACCAGGCATCTAAGTGCAAAGCACGAGCTGCAGTGGAGTAGACACCTCAAAAACAAAGAAAGGTCTCTGGCTCCTCCTGCTTCCTCTTCTGCTGCAGTCTCGTCCTCTTCATCCCCCTCTGGAGTGACAGTGGCACCTGCCACCCCGCAAACAGAGGATCTGCCAGCAATGCCATCACCTGGTCACCAAGCATCTACACAATGTTCCATGGAAGCGTTCAGCTGTCTATCTCCCAAACACTGGAGCAAAAGAGGAAGTACCCCCCTACCCACCCGCGATCCCTGGCCCTGAATGCCAGCATTTCAAAATTCCTGGTCTTTGAAATGCTGCCATTCTGTCTGGTGGAGACGGAGAGTTTAAAAAGCGTTATGGCGATGGCTGTCCCACAGTACGTCGTGGCCAGCCACCACTACTTTTTCCAGGCGACCCATTCCTTCCCTGCACAACAAAGTGGGGGACAAAATCAGGTGTGCACTGCGCAACGCCATCTGTGGCAAGGTCCACCTAACTACGGATAAGTGGACCAGTAAGGACGGTTAGGGACGTTATATCTCCCTAACAGCACACTGGGTAAGTGCAGTTGCGGCTGGGCCTGAGGCGGCTAGCAGTTTGCCGCATGTCCTTCCACCACTGAGGATTGCAGGGCGCTTCTCTTTGCCTCCTGTTGCTTCTCCTCCTACTCCCCTTCCTCATCCTCTACCGCCCCCTTATCCGGTCAGCGTAACACCGCCTCATATGCGACGTGCCCACCAGGTGGAACTCCACCTTGCACATGTGGCCATACTGTTCAAGCAGCAGCAGGTGATAGTGACGTTTCAGCTGCAGCACACACGGGTGAGTCGCTCTGCGGAACAGCACCACTTCACCACTAATGAGTGGGCCTCCATGCAAGAACTGTGTGCCTTGTTGCGCTGTTTCGAGTACTCCACCAACATGGCCAGTGCCGATAACGCCTTTCTCAGCGTTACTATCCCACTTCTATGCCTCTTTGAAAAAATCTTTGGACGATGATGGAAGAGGATGTGGCACATGAGTTGGAGGAGGAAGAGAGATCATTTCCAATGGTTTCAGGCCAGTCATTCACAAGTGTCTCCGAGGGTGGATTCCTGCACCCACAAACGCCAGGTACACAATTGTCCAGCAAGGGCACAGTTCTGGAGGATGACGAGGTGGGGGAGGAGGAAATAGAGGAGGAGGAACCGTGTTTAAAGCAGGGTGGCACCCAAACCAGCTCATGGCCATCACTGGTGCGTGGCTGGGAGGATACAGAGGACACCGACGATAAACCTCCCACAGAGGACAGCTTGTCATTGCCTCTGGGTAGCCTGGCACACAGGAGCGATTACATGCTGCAGTGTCTCCGCAGCGACCACTGAGTTGGCCACATTCTAACTTGTGCTGATTACTGGGTGGCCACGCTGCTGGATCCCTGTTACAAGGACAACGTACCGTCCTTAATTCCGTCACTGGAGCGTGATTGAAGATGCGCGAGTACAAGCGCACGCTGGTAGATGCGCTGCTGGTGGCATTCCTACCTGACAGCGGGGGCACAGTGGAAGCACAAGGCGAAGGCAGAGGAGAAGGAAGAGGTCGCCAACGGGAGCTGGGGCACCACTAGCACCTCAAAAGGCAAGGTTAGCATGGCCAAATTGTGGAAAAGCTTTGTCAGCACGCCACAACAACCAGCACCACCAGCTGATATGGAATGTCTTAGCAGGAGGCCGCATTTCACCAACATGGTGGAGCAGTATGTGTGCACACGCCTACACATACTGAATGATGCCTCTGCCCCCTTTAACTTCTGGGTCTCCAAATTGGGGACATGGCCTGAGCTTGCCCTTTTACGCCTTGGAGGTGCTGGCCTGCTCTGCAGCCAGTGTATTGTCTGAACGTGTTTTTAGCACGGCAGCTTGCGTTATCACAGACAAGCGCAGCCGCCTGTCCATAGCCAATGTGGACAAGCTCACGTTCATTAAAATGAACCAGCAAGGGATCCCACAGGACTTCTCCGTACCTTGTGCAGAATAGATATGTATACCGGCCTTACCCAGCCATTGTTATACTACAGCACAATTGCTGGGGTGTACCCTAATTTAAACAAAAAAAAAAAATATATTAAAATTAAAACCAAAAACCAGTGTTGGCTACCTCATCCTCCTCCACCGCCGCTCCCACCTACACTGCTACGTACACCGCCTCCTACTCCAAATGGACCTCAACCTCATAGATCAAGATTATTATATTTAATTTTTACATATTTTTTTATTTTAAGTAATTTCATAAATTTGTCTGATACATTGTTGGGTAACATATCCCAAATTTTTAGCTGTGATATACCCCTGTCTCACAACCAGACAGCTGAGAAGCTCTGACAGAAGCCTTTCAGAACCTCCTCCTTGAGTTTTCTTTGTTGTGGTGTTCAGTTCCTCATCTCGTTAGCCTCTCTCAGCTGTCATGTAGTTGGACTGATTGCTTCCCTTTAAATTCCTCCCCATAGTGCATTACTGGGCGGCTTATACTTCTTCCTGGAGTGTGTGTGCATGCTGATCCTATTTACCAGTCTGCTACTAAGTTAAGTGCTGTACATTTATCTGTTATTTTCTGTTTGCTGGATCCCAGGTGACCCTGACTCCCTCCGTGTCTGGTGTAGGGAGCCGGTGGTCGTGTCCCCTCACTATTGTAGGGTGTTCAGGTGTTATATAGTCGAGGTACGTGGATATGCAACCATCCATCTTTGGGATTTTTGCATAGGCTGAGCAGCCAGGGAAAGTGCCAGGTCTTGTGCAGGGGTCTCCCTTTTGGTTCCTTAGCTTTGGATCCAGTGAGTCATATATGCATGTTGCATTGTCTTGTTTCCTGTACACTGTCCGTGACACCTTGCTCTACATTGTGGACAGGGAAAAACATTTCACTAATTTGTCCTTTACATTGTCTGGTGAAAATAAAAAGGAAAAAGTCTGGTACCGTGTTAGCCAATAGAAAACTAGTTTAGTGCTATCATTAAGAGAAACAAAATAAGAGTATTGCAGGTTTGATACCTTTTAATGACTAACAAAAAATAGAAGTAATGATGTTACATAGCGATCTTTGGCGTACTGCAAGAATCTATGAAGAAACAGCAATATATATACAATAAGAACAGAGACATGGGGGAATGAATGGACATTTGAAAAATAACAGAACAACATATCAAAGATCTTGAGAATAAGTCCTTGATTGAGTTGAGCAGACACCTAGATGTTCGGGTTCTACGGGTTCGGAGTTGGGGACTCAAAGTTTTGAGCACTAAAATGTCTGTAAACATGTCATGGAAAGGGCTAGAGGGCTGCAAATGTCGTCAAAATGGTAACCTACACTGCTTTTTGGTTTAAATGTTTTTTTATTTTTTTAAATTAGGGTACACCCCAAAACATTGGGAAATATAACCCTCCAGTCGTGCTAAACACGCGTTCAGACAATACACTGGTTGCAGGGCAACACGCCTCCAAGGCGTAAAGGGCAAGCTCAGGCCATGTGCCCAATTTGGAGACCCAGAAGTTGCAGGGGCTGACCCCTGTCAGTCAGTTTGTGTAGGCGTGTGCACACTTACTGCACCACCATGTCGCACATCCCCATGATGTTCACGATCCAATTTGATATCTGCTCTATCAACTTTTGATGTTCTTTTATGCGCCTACCATGGTGATTACAGGTGGCGGGGAATCAGGGTTCCAGGCCGGAGAGGGAGCATGAGAAAAAGAGACCAAATTTAAGGGAAATACATTTATAATAAAAATTTGGGATCGATCAGAAATGTGGGAAAAGCTATTGGGGCGCAAATGTGAGACAAATTTCAGAAGACAAATGTGGGCCAAGAGAGTCAAGCGGAAATGTGGGAAAAGCTGTTGAGGAGCAAATGTTGGCCAAAAGAGTATAGCGGAAATGTGGGACAAATTTTTGTAGTGCAAATGTGGTACAACTTGTTTAAATTTAAGCATTGAATCAAAGGAGGTGGCACGCATCAATTAAAGACGCAATTGAAACATTTTATTCCCTGTCACCTTTGCAGAGCAGGGCTTTATTCACATCTAAAATTGTATAATGTCAACCCAAGAATGTAACAGAAAAATTACAGAAATGTATTAACCTGTCAACTTGGTAGAGCAGGGGTCTATGACAGAAAACAATTGTTTATTGTCACCCGAAAATGGAAAATAAAAATTATTGAAATTTATTAAGCTGTCAACTAGGTAGAGGAGGGGTATATTACACCCACAAATTGTTGAATTTGACCCAAAAATGTAACTGACAAATGTTATTTTTTATTTTACCGGTCTAATAGGTATAGTAGTGGTACATCACACCAAAACATTGCTGAATTTCACCAGAAAACGTAACTGCCATTTTATTCCCCCCCGGTCTACTAGGTATATCAGTGGTACTTCACACCCCAAAATTGTAGAATTTCAACTAAAAATGTAACTGACAATTTTATATATTTTTTTTAACTGGCCTACTAGGTATAGCAGTGGTACTATACAACCCAAAAATTGTGAATTTTACCCGAAAATGTAACTGACAAAGTAGTGAAATGATATAAAATAAAATACGTACAAATATATAAAAAAATTGATTTATGAGGTGGAGTTCCATATGGAGTAGCAGTTTGAGGAGGCAGTGGACGTAGCGGTGTAGGTGGAAGCTGCGGTGGAGGAGGACGAGGTAGCCAACACCGGTTTTTGGTTTTTAATTTTATTTTTTTAAATTAGGGTACACACTAAAAGAGTGTGAAATATCCAAAATACAAGAATGAGCAATTGTGCTGCAGTATAACAATGGTTGGTTAGTGCCGGTATACATGTCTATTCTGCACAAGGTACGGACAAGTCCAGAGGGATCCATGCCTGGTTCATTTTAATGAACGTGAGCTTGTCCACATTGGCTGTGGACAGGCAGCTGCGCTTGTCTGTGATGACGCCCCCTGCCGTACTAAACACACGTTCAGATAATACACTGGCTGCAGGGCAGGCCAGCACCTCCAAGGCAAAAAAGGGCAAGCTCAGGCCATGTGCCCAATTTTGTACCCACTAGTAATCAGCACAAGTTAGAATGTGGGCAACTCGGCGGTCGTTGCGGAGACACTGCAGCATGTAATCGCTCATGTGTGCCAGGCTGCCTAGAGGCAACGACAAGCTGTCCTCTGTGGGAGGTCTATCGTCTGTGTCCTCTGTATCCCCCAAGCCACGCACTAGTGATGGCCATGAGCTGGTCTGGGTGCCACCCTTCTGTGAACATGGTTCCTCCTCCTCCATCTCCTCCTCCTTATCCTCCACCTCGTCATCCTCCAAAACTCTACCCTGGCTGTTGTGTACCTGGCATTTGTGGGTGCAGGAACCCACCCTCGGAGCCACTTGGGAAAGACTGTCCGGAAACCCTACGAAATGATCCCTCTTCCACCTCCTCCTCCTGTGCCACATCCTCGTCCATCATCGGCAGAAGTGTTTTTTCAAGGATGCATAGAAGTGGGATTGTAACGCTAAAAACTGCGGTATCGGCACTGGCCATGTTGGTGGAGTACTCGAAACAGCGCAACAAGGAACACAGGTCTCGCATGGAGGCCCAGTCATTGGTGGTGAAGTGGTGCTGTTCCGCCGAGCAACTCACCCATGCATGCTGCAGCTCCTGATCGCACAGTCTGGCCAGCATGTGCAAGGTGGAGTTCCACCTTGTGGGCACGTCGCATATGGGACATAGAACATTGTGGAGATGCTTGGTGACCCAGGTGGTGGCATTGCTGGCAGATCCTCTGTTTGGGGGGTGGCAGGTGCCACTGTCACTACAGAGGAGGATGAAGAGGCCAAGACTGCAGCAGAAGAGGAAGCAGAAGAAGCCAGAGACCTTTCTTGGTTTTTGAGGTGTCTACTCCACTGCAGCTTGTGCTTTGCATTTAAAGGGATTCTGTCACCAGGTTTCACCCCTTTAAGATACAAATATGCTTATGTTCAGGGTACCTTCACAATTCCTAATGTGGTCTTATAAATGTAATCTGTAGGCTCATTTTGCTAAAAAAAAAAATGCTATTACTAACCTGTCAGTCAAAAAAATAAGGTGCCCAAGGGGATGTAAATGGGTCCAAGCTGCCGGCCGTTCGTGCCCAGCGCCGCCTTTCCCGACCAAAGCGCCGCCTCATAATCTTCTGTGACGCCTCCCGCTCTCCCTCCCTCCCCCCTCCCCCTGCTGTAACATCGCTGTGACGCCTCCCGCTCTCCCTCCCTCCCCCCTCCTCCTGCTGTAACAGCGATGTGACGCCTCCCGGTCCTCGATGGGGTCGAGGACCTCATCGTCCTCCACATATTGCACCCAGTCTTCACCCTTGCCTTCCTTGTCAGTCTGCACACTTTCGAAAGCCCCAGCAGTTGGCACCTGTGTTTCGTCATCATCCGAGATGTGCTGTGATGGTCCTCCCATGTACTCATCTTGAAAGATAAGTGGTTGGGCATCGGTGCACTCAATCTCTTCCACTTCTGGGGCAGGGCTAGGTGGATGGCCCTGAGAAACCCTGCTAACAGAGTCATCAAAAAGCAGAAGAGACTGCTGCATGACTTGGGGCTCAGACTGCTTGGCTGATTTGCAAGGGGGTGAGGTGAAAGACTGATGGACATCGGCTGCAGGTGCCAACTGTGGTCTTTCAGCACCAGACTGGGTGGGAGACAATGTGAAGGAACTGGATTCACTGTCAGCAACCCAATCTACTATCGCCTCTACTTGTTCAGGCCTCACCATTCGTAGAGCCGCATTAGGCCCGACCAAATACTGCTGCAGGTTCTGTTGCCTACTCCCACCTGAGGAAGGGGTTTTACTTGTGCGTGTAGCTGGCACAGATCAACCACGTCCTCTCCCTGCAACAGGACCTCCACCAGCAGCACCACGACCAGGGCCACGTCCCTTTATTTGACGCTCTCCTCATATTTCTCGAATTTAGGATCTTGCCCTAAATGGGTGTTTAATAGTAGAATAGAATGACAGTATGTAAAGGGTGTATCTCACACGGCCTGAACCAGACTAGGCCTCAATTAAAGATGCCTTTGCCCAAAATGGCTGTATTTCAAATCTCTGAATCTAACACAAATGTATTAAGGGTGTATCTCACAAAGACATATGCAGCAAAAGCTGCCAAATAAACTTTTTTTGCCCAAACGGGTGTTTATATAATAAGTCAATATGGCAGCAATATACAGTTGCAAGAAAAAGCATGTGAACCCTTTGGAATGATATGGATTTCTGCACAAATTGGTCATAAAATGTGATCTGATCTTCATCTAAGTCACAACAATAGACAATCACAGTCTGCTTAACCTAATAACACACAAAGAATTAAATGTTACCATGTTTTTATTGAACTCACAATGCAGGTGGAAAAAGTATGTGAACCCTTGGATTTAATAACTAGTTGTACCTCCTTTGGCAGCAATAACTTCAACCAAACGTTTCCTGTAGTTGCAGATCAGACGTCCACAACGGTCAGGAGTAATTCTTGACCATTCCTCTTTACAGAACTGTTTCAGTTCAGCAATATTCTTGGGATGTCTGACTGGGCCACTCCAGAAGGCGTATTTTCTTCTGTTTAAGCCATTCTGTTGTTGAGTTACTTCTATTCTTTGGGTCGTTGTCCTGTTGCAACACCCATCTTCTGTTGAGCTTCAGCTTGTGGACAGATGGCCTTACGTTCTCCTGCAAAATGTTTTGATAAACTTGGGAATGAATTTTTCCTTCGATGATTTCAATCTGTCCAGGCCCTGATGCAGCAAAGCAGCCCCAAACCATGATGCCCCCACCACCATACTTCACAGTTGGGATGAGGTTTTGATGTTGATGTGCTGTGCCTCTTTTTCTCCACACATAGTGTTGTGTGTTTCTTCCAAACAACTCAACTTTGGTTTCATCTGTCCACAGAATATTTTGCCAGTACTGCTGTGGAACATCCAGGTGCTCTTGTGTGAACTGTAAACGTGCAGCAATGTTTTTTTTGGATAGATATCGTTTTACGTATCGTAGATTCGCTAACAGGAATGTTAGCATATGCCAGAGACTTTTGTAAGCTGACACTCTAGGATTCTTCTTCACCTCACTGAGCAGTCTGCACTGTGCTCTTGCAGTCATCTTTACAGGACGGCCACTCCTCGGGAGAGTAGCAACAGTGCTGAAATTTCTCCTTTTATAGACAATTTGTCTTACCGTGGACTGATGAACAGCAAGGCTTTTGGAGATACTTTTATATCTCTTTCCAGCTTTATGCAAGTCAACAATTCATAATCGTAGGTCTTCTGAGAGCTCTTTTGTGCGAGGCATCATTCACATCAGGCAATGCTTCTTGTGAAAAGCAAACCCAGAACTGGTGTGTGTTTCTTATAGGGCAGGGCAGCTGTAACCAACACCTCCAATCTCATCTCATTGATTGGACTCTAGTTTACTGACACCTCACTCCAATTAGCTCTTGGAGATGTCATTAAGTCTAGGGCAGTGATGGCGAACCTATGGCACGGGTGCCAGAGGCGGCACTCAGAGCCCTCTCTGTGGGCACCCGCGCCTTGGAAAAAGTCTATGGCGTACCAATATGCCTTAGACTTTTCCTGCCATTCATCAGCACAGGACGCACTATGAACAGCACAGGCAGCACACTGAATGTAGGCTATTAAGCTATTATAGCTAAATGATAAAGTACATGGAAGATATACTATATTGGTATTCGGGTTAAATTGCCGTGTTGGCACTTTGCGATAAATAAGTGGGTATTTGGTTGCAGTTTGGGCACTCGGTCTCTAAAAGGTTCACCATCACTGGTCTAGGGGTTCACATGCTTTTTCCACCTGCACTGTGAGTGTTTACATGGTGTGTTCAATAAAAACATGGTAACATTTAATTCTTTGTGTGTTATTAGGTTAAGCAGACTGTGATTGTCTATTGTTGTGAATTAGATGAAGATCAGATCACATTTTATGACCAATTTGTACAGAAATCCATATTATTCCAAAGGGCTCACATACTTTTTCTTGCAACTGTATAACCCAGGAATTTCAAACGTGCTTATGCTGCAAGGCCTGAAATATTGTGTATTTTGCCCCAAAAACTGTGTTTTATTAATGAAAGAATATAAGTCCTGTATATCCAGGGTGTATCTCACTCGGCCTGACCCACAGTAGGCCTGAATTAAAGATTGGTGCACCAAATGGCGGCATTTCAAATCTCTGAATATAACCCAAATGTATTAAGGGTGTATCCAGGGCCGGCTCCAGGTTCATGTGGGCCCTTGGGCGATAAAGCCTCAGTGGGCCCCCCTGTGCTAAGGCCCCTTGCAGATGAGCGTTCCTCCAGCAGCGAGTCCGCATCGCAGCACCCGGCCTGACCTCCCATCGCTGCAGGGAGTCACATAGCATTATATTGATTTATGATGCTATGTAACCCTTACAGTCCTGGAATGTATTAGATGACACTAACAGCATTATGCCAGTGTTATCCAATACATTCCAGAACTTTAAGGGTTAGATCAATCAATATAATGCTATGTGACCCCCGGCAGCGCTGGGAGGTCAGGCCGGGTGCTGCGATGTGGACTCGCTGCGGGAGAAACGCTAGTCTACAAGGGGCCTAAGGGCTCTTTCATACGAGCGGATGCTGTGCGGGTAATCCGCTGCGTGAATGAGTGCCAAGCCCCGTCCCGGACAGTAGAGACATGGAGCATTAACATAAATGATAATGCTCTTTGCCTCTCTGTGATCTTTTTACTACAAAATCATGGTGACAACTGTATCTCACTGTGATTTTGTAGTAAAAATGTCACAGAGAGGCACGGAGCATTATCAATCATGTTAATGCTTTGTGTCTCTGCTGTCCGGAGCGGGGCTTGGCTGTCTTTCACACAGCGGATTACCCGCACGGCATCCGTTCGTATGAAAGAGCCCTTAGGCCTCATGCACACGGCCGTTGTGCATCCGTTGCGGTCCACAATGCATGGGCAACGTCCGTGCAGCGGCCGGGACGGATCTGGACCCATTCAACTTGAATTGGTCTATTAACCGTTCGCCCCCCGCAAAAAAATTTAATAAGTTCTATTTTATTGGGGTGCGGAGGCACGGCCAGAAACACCACGGAAGCACTCCATAGTGCTTCCATGGGGTTCTGATCCATGCATTCGTTCTGCATCTCTGTGATTGGGTCCGCATCTGTGATGCAGAGTGCACATGGGCCGCTGTCCGTGTATTGCGTTGCGGACCGCAATACAGCCATGGGCACACAACGGCCATGTGCATGAGGCCTAAAACATAAACTCCTATAAGAAAATGATAATCAATAATACACTTTATTGGCAAAAATCCATATGAGGAAAATTTCCTCTTATGAATTTTTGCCAATAAACTGTATAATTGATTTCATGCGTTCTGGTATTTTCTTATAGGAGTTTATATTGTGTTTTAGGCCGAATGCACACGGCCGTGTTCCATGGCCATGAGCGGTCCGTGGTATCCCGGCCTGGCATCCTGCTGAGAGCAGGAGCGCACGCCGTCATTGGTTGCTATGACGCCGTGCGCTTCATGCCGCCGCTGCACTACAGTAATACACTCGTATAGATTATACCAGTGTATTACTGTAGTGCAGCGGCGGCATGAAGCGCACGGCGTCATAGCAACCAATGACGCCATGCGCTCCTGCTCTCATTTGGCCTAAAACACAATATAAACTCCTATAAGAAAATACCAGAACGCATGAAATCTATTATACAGTTTATTGGCAAAAACTCATGAACTGGTCTTGGTATGTGACTGTTACTAGTTCACCTGAATTCAAAATTTAAAACGAGTCCAGCAGCAGCAGCATTCAGCTTCAGGTTTCCTCTGGGCTGGCCTGCCTGGGCGCCAGGTGTCCTCTGGGCTCGGCTATGCTTCCTGTCTTCTGAATCTTCTGTAGCTGCGCCGAGACGAGTCCTGCTGCTGGCTGAGGGCGGGCTTACAGTGAGTCAGGCTCAGATCTGTGCCTGTGCGGCGTGCGCTGCTGTGGAAACTAGTACTCGCGCCGCACGGCACACAGACGATCATGTGAGAGAGGGGCCGGGCGGCAGGCGCTGCGCAGCATGAATGAAGTTGTATGTTTAAGTTTTAAAGGGGCCACCGCTGCGCCGTGGAAATGAGTGGGCCCCCAAACTTACAGTGGGCCCCGGCACTTGCCCGGGTATGCCGGGTTCTGACGCCGGACCTGGGTTTATCTACAATGACATCTGCATCAAAGGCTGCCAACTAAATTTTATTTGCCCAAACGAGTGTTTGTTTAATAACTGAATTTGACAACAGTATATAAGCCTGTAATTTCACACATGCTGATGCTGCAAGGCCTGAAAATAGTGTTTTTTGTCAAAAGTGTGTTTTTCAAACCCCAGAAAATGATGGGTGTATTTCTAGCTTAAATTGCACACCGACTAATCCACATGTTGTATATTGCGAAAATAGTGTTTTTTTGGTAACAGAATATGAAAGCTGTATATATTTAACTTGAATGTAACACTTGCAGATCAGGAAAATAGTGTTTTTTGGAAAAAGTGTGTTTTCAAAACCCCAGAAAATGATGGGTGTACTTCTAGCAAAAATTGCACACTGACTAATCCAGATGTTGTATATTGCCAAAAAAAATGGGATTTTCAATGTCCCAAAAGCTCAGATGCAGTGCTGGTGCACTGAGCTTGCATAAATTGGCTGCGGCCGCCGCCGCCCACCTAACTGACTTAATAAGGTTATTTTTTTTCAGTCAATGGGTTCAGGGCAGGAAAAAAATAATTGTGCCCTGCACCCACAAAACACAATGCATGTGGATCGCTGAGTTAGATTCAGATTTTGAGCAAAGACTCTTTCCTATTCTCTCCCTGAAATCACCAGAAGCATCTTCTTCCTACACTAAGCACAGCAGAGTGACGTGCAGCGCTACGTGACTGCAGCTCGTGTAAAGGCTGGGTCACATGCTACACTGGGCAATCACAGCCATGCCATTAGTAGGCATGGCTGTGATGGCTTCTAAGGTCAGACAGTTAACCGCTTGTTGATTGGCTGCTCTGCAATAAGGCGCCAAACACCGAACCCGAACTTTTACTGAAATGTCCAAAAATCCTAAAGTTCGCTTAACCCTAGTCCTTTATTATCTTACAGATAAGGGGTGTGAAAGTTTTATGGTCTCTAAATTGATGTTATCTCAGAGACCTGGTGCCCCGACTATGTCTATAGAAGACTCTTTAGATCTTGTAGTGTGTCATAAATCCCGGGGACAAATTCAGTCCAGTATTTATTTATTTTTTTAAACTTTGTTTATTTTTTTTCAAAGAAGATCAACAACACAAATCAAGCATTACATTTAATATTTGACATCAGTTGTTATCAAACATTGAATGCTATCATTGGTCAGCAAAATGAATGTCCATGTTACATAAATGTTTCGGTAATGACAATGACAGACATTTAAATCATCAGTAATTCCCCAATAGTCTCTTGAGACCCAAACAAACCCTCCCCTCCTCCCCCCTACCCTCTCTCCACGGCATGTTTCTCCTATTTCTGTTTGCGTCACTATTACCTTATTTTTGAGTATGTTTTCTTTTATATATTTTATATTTATTTCAATAAAGTTTTAAATGCATTTCTTTCTAAAGTTTCAGTTTTCCCAACGAGTTTGAAAGCACCCCCTTATGATACCATGTTGTGTCTTGAAATGGTGTTACAATTAATCGTATTTCCTCTACAAACATGAAAGCTTCAATAAATTGTTGCCACTTATTGAAAAATTGTGTGGTTGATTTTGTTTTATTCTGTTCAACTTCTATTACTTCTAGTTGTAAGTCTCGTTTCATTTGTTGAATTACTTCTGTAATGGTCGGGCACTGTTTTTCTAACTATTTACTCAAAAGGCATCTTTTGGATGCCAGTATCAATATATGCATCGCCTTCGTTATTATACTGTCTCCCTTTCCTGCTTGTATTATGAACAGACATGGGTCATGAGCTAGGCTTATTTTAAATGTATCATGTATGTGCTGTCTTATGGCTTCCCAGAACTTCTGGACTGCTGGGCACGACCATAGGCCATGAAATAGATCTGTGTTTTCCATCTTGCATTTAGGGCAGGCGGTCATTTTGTCAGCCTGTTTATTCCTTGTGTAGAAACCATATTTAGCTCTATGTATTATGCGATATTGTGTTTCTCTCCATATCTCACTGACTGTGGCCCTGCACACTGATTCCCATCCCCTTAACACATCTACCGGTGTGTTCAACTCTGGGATAACTTTTTTCCATTGTTTGAATACACCCTTAGTTAGTTTCTCTGAAGTGTGGCGCCTTATGTCTTTGTAAATGTAGGATATTTTTATTTCTTATCCTATATTACCTTTTAGGGAGTAGAAAGCTGTGCGTTGTGACTCTTGTGTGTAGTCTACCAGTTTTTCCTTTAGCTTTCCCACTATTCCATAATAATTTAGAAAGGGATAGTCTTCTATTCCCGTTTTGTCTTTAAATTACCGGAATGTGCAGTATCTTTTTGCTTCTTTATTCCAGAAGTCTGCTATTGTTTTTGGTCCTTTCCAGATGTTGGTGTTTTCTGTACCTAGTTGTATGAGTGTTAATGGATTTAGGTATTTGGAGCATTGCCAGGGTTGTCCTAGTTTTTTCCTTACTGCTTTCCATGTCGCGTATGTGTCTTTGAATTGAAGGCTGTGCCTGGCTTTAATTGGCAACTCTAAGAATTTTGTGTGTAGTAATGTAGATAAGTTCCAGGGCCTAAACATTTCCCTCTCTAGTCCGTAATTAGAGTGTTTGCTACGTTCTCCTATCCAGTCTAAGCAGTGGCGTAGTAGGATAGCTAGGTTATATGTTCTTAAGTCAGGAAAGTTTAATCCTCTGGTTTGTTTGTTCAGCTGTAATGTCATCAAGGATATCCTTGGTTTTTTTGATGCCCATATGAAAGCTCTAAAGGCCGTCTCTAATTGTTTTATGTCTGAGTGTTTTATTAATAACGGTATTGTTTGCATAAGATAAAGTAATCTAGATAAACACATCATCTTAACCTCCTCCCGACCGCCTAACGCACGGATGCGTCCGGAAGGCGGTCGATTCATTCCTCCTGGACGCATCCGTGCGTCATCTCGCGAGAGGCGAGATTTCGTTCACAGGAACGGAAGGTAAGCGAGTGGATCTCCAGCCTGCCAGCGGTGATCGTTCGCTGGCAGGCTGGAGATGCGATTTTTTTTAACCCCTAACAGGTATATTAGACGCTGTTTTGATAACAGCGTCTAATATACCTGCTACCTGGTCCTCTGGTGGTCCCTTTTGCTTGGATTGACCACCAGAGGACACAGGTAGCTCAGTAAAGTACCACCAAAAACCACTACACTACACTACACCCCCCCTGTCACTTATTAACCCCTTATGGACCCCTGATCAACCATGATCACCCCATATAGACTCCCTGATCACCCCCCTGTCATTGATCACCCCTCTGTAAGGCTCCATTCAGACGTCCGTATGATTTTTACGGATCCACGGATACATGGATCGGATCCGCAAAACACATGCGGACGTCTGAATGGAGCCTTACAGGGGGGTGATCAATGACAGGGGGGTGATAACCTCATATACACTCCCTGATCACCCGCTGTCATTGATCACCCCCCTGTCATTGATCACCCCCCTGTAAGGCTCCATTCAGACGTCCGTAAGATTTTTACGGATCCACGGATACATGGATCGGATCCGCAAAACACATACGGACGTCTGAATGGAGCCTTACAGGGGGTGATCAATGACAGGGGGGTGATCAGGGAGTCTATATGGGTGATCACCCCCCTGTCATTGATAACCCCCCTGTAAGGGGGGTACGATCCATGTATCCGTGGATCCGTAAAAATCATACGGACGTCTGAATGGAGCCTTACAGGGGGGTGATCAATGACAGGGAGGTGATCAATAACAGGGGGGTGATCAGGGAGTCTATATAGGTGATCACCCCCCTGTCATTGATCACCCCCCTGTAAGGCTCCATTCAGACATTTTTTGGGCCCAAGTTAGCGGAAATTGCAAAACAAAACAAAAATAAATAAATAAAAATTTCCGCTTACTTGGGCCAAAAAAAGTCTGAATGGAGCCTTACAGGGGGGTGATCAATGACAGGGGGGTGATCACCTATATAGACTCCCTGATCACCCCCCTGTCATTGATCACCCCCCTGTAAGGCACAAGTTAGCGGAATTTATTTTTTTTTTTTTACAAAGTCTCATATTCCACTAACTTGTGTCAAAAAATAAAATCTCACATGAACTCACCATACCCCTCACGGAATCCAAATGCGTAAAAATTTTTAGACATAATATTCCAGACTTCTTCTCACGCTTTAGGGCCCCTAAAATGCCAGGGCAGTATAAATACCCCACATGTGACCCCATTTCGGAAAGAAGACATCCCAAGGTATTCCGTGAGGGGCATATTGAGTCCATGAAAGATTGAAATTTTTGTCCCAAGTTAGCGGAAAGTGAGACTTTGTGAGAAAATACTAAAAAAAATCAATTTCCGCTAACTTGTGCAAAAAAAATATATAATTTCTATGAACTCGTCATGCCCCTCATTGAATACCTTGGGGTGTCTTCTTTCCAAAATGAAGTCTGGAATATTATTTTTAAAAAATTTTACGCATTTGGATTCCGTGAGAAGAAGTCTGGGATCCAAATGTCTAAAAATGCCCTCCTAAAAGGAATTTGGGCCGCTTTGCGCTTCTAGGCTGCCAAAAAGTGTCACACATGTGGTATCGCCGTACTCAGGAGAAGTTGTGCAATGTGTTTTGGGGTGTCATTTTACATATACCCATGCTGGGTGAGATAAATATCTTGGTCAAATGCCAACTTTGCATAAAAAAATTGGAAAAGTTGTCTTTTGCCAAGATATTTCTCTCACCCAGCATAGGGATATGTAAAATGACACTCCAAAACACATTCCCCAACTTCTCCTGAGTACGGCGATACCACATGTGTGACACTTTTTTGCAGCCTAGGTGGGCAAAGGGGCCCACATTCCAAAGAGCACCTTTCGGATTTCACCGGTCATTTTTTACAGATTTTGATTTCAAACTACTTCTCACGCATCTGGGCTCCTAAAATGCCAGGGCAGTATAACTACCCCACAAGTTACCCCATTTTGGAAAGAAGACACCCCAAGGTATTTCGTGATGGACATAGTGAGTTCATGGAGGTTTTTATTTTTTGTCACAAGTTAGTGAAATATGAGACTTTGTAAGAAAAAAAAAGATCATCATTTTCCGCTAACTTGTGACAAAAAATAAAAAGTTCTATGAAATCACTATGCCCATCAGTGAATACCTTAGGGTGTCTACTTTCCTAAATGGGGTCATTTGTGGGGGTTTTCTACTTTCTGGGCATTGTAGAACCTCAGGAAACATGACAGGTGCTCAGAAAGTCCGAGCTGCTTCAAAAAGCGGAAATTCACATTTTTGTACCATAGTTTGTAAACGCTATAACTTTTACCTAAACCATTTTTTTTTATCAAAGACATGTAGAACAATAAATTTAGCAAAAAATGTATATATGGATGTAGCTTTTTAAAAAAAAAATTACAACTGAAAGTGAAAAATGTCATCTTTTTTTTTTACATTTAATTAAATTTCGATTAATAACAAAAAAGTTAAAATATCAGCATGAAAGCTCTATTAGTGAGAAGAAAAGGAGGTAAAATTCATTTGGGTGGTAAGTTGCATGACCGAGCAATAAACGGTGAAAGTAGTGTACTGCATTAGTGTAAAAAGTGGCCTGGTCATTAAGGGTGTTTCAGCTAGGGGGGTTGAAGTGGTTAAGCATGTGACATCTTCCTAGTAGCGATAGTGGGAGTTTCATCCATCTGGATATGTCACTAAATATTTTCTTAATTAACGAGGGTAATTAAGAGTATATATTGTGCATGGTGTTTTCCCAATTAGTACCCCTAAGTATTTGATAGATTCCTTTGCCATGCTTACTGGAAGCCCAATAATCTTTCCTAGATTACTTCTTTGTGGGTGTGGTGATATATCTAGAAGTTCGCATTTATTTTTATTCACTTTAAATCCTGAGTATTCACCAAATTTGTCTAGGAGTCGGAAAATTCCACTTACTTGAGTCTCATAGTTGGAGAGAAAAAGAAGTATGTTATCCCAGAATAGTGCATGTTTGATCTCCATTTTTCCTACAGTTATGCCTTTAATTGTTGTTTCCTTTTCTATTGCTCTCGATAGAGGTTCTAATGCCAGGTTGAACAGCAGTGGTGAAAGTGGGCATCCCTGCCTAGTTCCTTTCTGTAGTTTGAAGGGTTTTGAAATATATCCTGGTGTTAATATTTTAGCTTGTGGATCAGAGTAGAGTGTCGTAATATAATTCCTAAAGGGACGTTGCAGTCTTATGTGGTCTAGTACTCTTGTCAACCAATCCCATTTGACATTGTCAAATGCCTTTTCGGCATCTATACTAAGTATCCCTGGTCTTGTGTGAAGTGTTGGATTTTCTTGTATCGTGTCCAATATAGTGAGAACCTTGCGTATATTGGAAACTGCAGCCCTTCCCTGCACAAATCCTTCTTGGTGAGCAGATATCAATCTGGGTAAGAATTTGGCTAATCTATCCGCTAGTATTTTTGATATTATTTTTATATCTACATTAATCAGAGATATTAGTCTATATGACACTGGAAGCATAGGGTCTTTCCCTGGTTTAGGTAAGATTTCTATATATGCTGTGTTAGTTATGATTGGTATGTTTTTGTTATTTAAATATACGTTATATAATGATGTCAGAATGGGACTTATTTTTTCTTTTAGAATCTTATAGAACTCCCCTGTATACCCATCTGGGCCTGGAGCCTTTCCATAAGCGAGCCCTTTTATACATTCTGTTACTTCCATTTGAGTTATCGGAAGCGTTTAATACTCCCATCTCCTCTTGAGAAAGTTTTGGGAGGGATAGCGAATCTAGCCAGGCATTCTTTTCTATATTTGGTTGAGGGGTGTCAGAGTACAAATGTGAATAGAACTTCTGTAGTATTTCATTGATGCATTGTGGATCGTGTTGGGTCTTCCCCTGTGAGTCTTTCAATGTCATTATTGGTGGGTTAGATGTATGTCCTTTCGCAAGATGCGCTAATAGCTTCCCTGCTTTATTGCCATATCTATAAAGTCGTGCTAGTAGTAAGAGGGGATATGTTTAGTCAAAGTGACAGGTACCACGCCCCTTTTACACGTCCCTTTTATATCGCTTGATATACATTTTATATTGCTTGATATAAATTTTATTTCGTTTGATATACATTTTATATCGATTGGTATTAGGTTTATAGCGCTTGATATAATTTAATATCGCATGATATTAGGTTTATATAGTTTGATATATAAATTTTATATCACATGATATTAAATTTATAGTGCTAGCTATTAAAATTTATAGTGTTTGCTATTAAAATTTATATTGTTTGCTATTAAAATTTATAGTGCTAGCTTTTAAAATTTATAGGTCTAGCTATTAAAATTTATAGTGTTTGCTATTAAAGTTTATATTGTTTGCTATTAAAATTTATAGTGTGTGCTTTTAAAATGTATAGGTCTAGCTATTAAAATTTATAGCGCTTGATATTAAATTTATAGAGTTTGATATTAAAATGTATAGTGCTGATATTTTAATATAATAGTATTAAAATCAAACGATGACAAATATAATTCGGTTAAAAAGCTTTTTTCATTTTGTTATTTGCAACATTCCCGTAGGGACAGGCACGTTTGCTTGTAATTACAGCATCGCATACATAAGCGTTTAATGCGCTTTGTTACAAATGATCGCACAATATGGTCATTTTTTCTAAAATCGTTAGTGAACATTTTAAAAACATTTTCAAAAGATATTCCTTTAGCGAGACATTGTAAGATATAGATACAGTAATGGCCGCAGACGGAGCTAATGGCGTCTTGTATTTGTCTGTTTTGATATCTTATAGTCTTAGAATTTTTATATAAAAACTGCATAAAGTCGCCCGTAAATATTTCATTTGCGGGGGATAAACCATAACTATAAAAAAAAATTGATATATCATTCAGGTATAATATAATTAAAATCCAATGCTTCCCCCGCTGATACGAATTATCCGTATTTACAATATAGGCCGCGGGCCTGTCGATGATTTTACCCCCGGTAATAAATCACACGGGAATACACCTTTAAATATGCGCCTGGCGTTAATATCAGGTTTAATAACACATGCAATTTCATAATTATTCATGTCTATTGAAAATCATATAATACCTCCCGACAATTATTTATTTCAATAATATTTTCATGAACTGAATATTCAATCATATTAATTGTGTTCGCAATCGGTTCGGCAAATCTAATTTCAGCTCTCAGATTGCCAGTTTTTACTAGAGAGAAATGACCGCCGGGCTCTTTTTTTTTTTTTTTTTTTTTAAACAAATTTTATTGGAAGAAAATGACAATATTATACATGAGTTGACATGTCACATCATTACATTTTCATATTCACAAATTATGCGATAGAAAAGACATTAGCAATAATAGACAATCATTTTCTCCATTTTTATTATTTATATGCGCTGAGCACGCCCCTCCCCCCAAAATCAAAATAAAACTATATCCCCAACTAACAAAATTTGCTCCTTATGGCACATCGTGTGAGTCCCTTGTTGCCTAAACCTGAATTCCATAACTCACTACCTATCTCCTCCTTCTTGCCACTCACTGTCTAGCCTTCCAAGCGTACCCTTTGCTTTTTCTACGAGATACCACTGAGTGCCCAGGAACGGGGCTATCAGCTCCTTTATCTCGTCTTGGGGGAGTATCTTAACGATGAAGCTTCTCCATTTGTGGAAGAAATTCCTTGTGGCTCTAACTTTACATTGTTCCGTGTCTAACCTTTCCATGTACATTATCTGTTTTGCTATACCCAACACTTCCTCCAACATGGGTACCGAAGGATACAGCCAATGTCTCAAAATACTTTTTTTTACGGACAATAACATTACATGTATCCCCTTGGTTCCAATCACCTGCGTGGAATTCCCATCTGGATCCACCGGAATATAATGAAAGATACATTGTTGGGGAGAGAGATCCAATCCAACATTCCAAATCTCTTTGATCTGATTTACTACTTCATTCCATAGTTGGGATAAGGACGGACACTCCCAAAGGCCATGGAGAAGGTTAGCCTTAGGTAGCTGACATTTCGGACATGCTCTAAGATAATGTGCCGGAGCATCTTTATAAGATAGATCAAAAGCATATGTTGCCTTATGAAGGATCTTGAACTGCATCTCTCTCCAATCTTCACAGGTCACAGCCTGCCTCACTCTTTCTAGCCCCGCCCTCAATTTTGCTGTCAATGAATCATCCTTAAGTTCCCTCTCCCAGTGACTAAATACCTTCTTGCCCAGCCCTATAGAATGGGTACTTTGAAGTCTACCATACAAATCAGACAATGTACCAGCTGATTTGTCCCGGCCTATCAAACCTTCAAACCAAGCAAGCCTATCCGAGTCTCCCAAATCCTTTGCCTGCTCCCTGCAATAGGACTTAACCTGGGCATATGCTAGGAAATGTGATGACGGTAACTGATGCTGAGTCTGAAGTTGTGTCCATGGAATCAACTTATGTCCCGTGGAGGTTAGGATGTGTTTCAGCGTGTGGATTCCCTTCTCCCTCCATTTGTGAAATAGCGAGGATTGTCTCCCAGCCGGAAAAGCAGGGAG
This sequence comes from Bufo gargarizans, assembly GCF_014858855.1. Taxonomy (NCBI): domain Eukaryota; kingdom Metazoa; phylum Chordata; class Amphibia; order Anura; family Bufonidae; genus Bufo; species Bufo gargarizans. Next base: position 29,871,743 of record NC_058083.1, on the reverse strand, counting down.
CGTCCACAAGGGCATATATGGGGTGATGTACATAGGCAATTTATACAATTTCCTGACTATTCTCCAAGCAGCTGTTGTGTCTCTTATCAGGGTATATTGTTTTATCATTTGGGGCATGTCTCTAATCCTAGAGTGCAAAAGTGCCACTAAGTCTTCCGGGGCTACCAGCTCTGCCTCTAGAGCCCTATTAGAGAAGTAGGAAGTGTGCCATATCCAATCTTTAATATGTCTTGTCAGGGCTGCCAAATTATATCGTCTCACATCCGGTAAATGGATCCCACCCTCCCATTTAGTCAGACAAAGTTTTTCATAACTTATTCTGGGGCGTTTCTTTTTTTTCCACAGAAATTTTATAAAGGCACTTCTGATTTTGTCTATATCTTGATGTCTTATAAGTAGGGGTATGGTTTGCATCGGGTACAAAAGCCTGGCAAAACTAATCATCTTCAAAAGATGCGCCCTTCCAAATAGGGATAGTGGAAGATTAGACCATTTTTCCAGCTCCTCTCCTATCTTTCTAATCAGAGGGTCATAATTCAGAGAATATAGAGAAGTTGGATGCCTCCCTATTTTAATTCCTAAATATGTTAGATAGTTAGAAACAATCTCCACCCTAGAATTGAGATCTGATCGCGGAGTATGTCCTTGTAAATATAGGAGCTGGCTTTTGCTCACATTTATTTTATAGCCAGTGGCCTCCTCATAATAGAGGAAGGTGTCCAGCACCCTATTTAAATGATCTCCTGGGGAGTCAAGAAAAATCAATATATCATCGGCAAAGCATATTAACTTTACCTCTTGTCTTCCTATTTTAATACCTCTAAAAATATCAGTCTGTATTAAATAGCGGACCAATGGCTCTAGAGCTAGATTAAAGAGGAGTGGGGAGAGAGGGCAGCCTTGCCTGGTACCTCTCATAAGTTGGAAAGTCTCAGATAGAAAGCCCGGGAAGCTGACTCTTGCCTGTGGTCTTCGATACAGACCTTCCAGTGCTGCTCGAATCTGGCCTTTAAAACCAAATGCATCCAGAGACCAGCGCAGCCACTGCCAATTGACATTGTCGAAAGCCTTTTCTGCATCCAATGACAGTAGGGCCGGCTGGTCTCCGGAGGCACCCCTCTGGCCAAGATAGTCTTGGACAGCGAGAACCGTTCGAATGTTCATAACAGCTGCTCTGCCCCTGGTAAATCCCACCTGATGACGTCCTATCAGATCCGGCATATAATCAGCTAATCTATTAGCTAAGATCTTCGAAACGATTTTTAGATCTTGATTAATTAATGAAATCGGCCTATAAGAGCCTACCAGACTGGGGTCTTTGCCCGGTTTCAAAATAACCTTAATATGGGCCGTATTTCCCGTAGGCATGATTTCCCCTCCCTGCATTATCGAGTTGAAAATTGATTTCAGGGGTAAAGTTATCTCCGAAGTCAGCATCTTATAAAATTCGCCCGGAAAGCCATCCGGTCCTGGCGCTTTCCCGTTTGACAATGCTTTAATTGTTCCTTTTATTTCATCCTCTGTGATCTGAGCATTAATATTAGCTAGGGCTTCCTCCGAGATCTGTGGGAGTCTGAGTTTAGATAACAACTCTTTAGCTCTATTACTATCCCATGGGCTTTGTGAGTATAATTTGGCATAAAATCGTGCAAAACGATCAGTTATACTTTTCATATCTTGTAATTTCCCTCCTGACTCATCTAAGATATTGGTCAGACACATTGTGCCTCTATGCGTCTTAGCCAAGGATGCCAACAACTTACCAGCCTTATTGCCAAATTTATAAAAAGTAGCAGCTTTTTGGTTTAGAAATAATCTGGATTGCGCCTCTACATAATGATCATATGTGTGTTTGGCTGTCACCCAAGCTGTTCTGTGTTGGTCTGAGGGGTCCTCCGTAAAAAGCGTGTAGGCTCTTCTAACACATTCTGATGCTCGTTTATAATGCTCCCTTATCTTCTTCCTTTTGGCGGAAACGTGTGAAATAATGCGGCCCCTCAGCACTGATTTAGCCGTTTCCCAGAAAAGGACATGCTCCTCTACATGAGCTTTATTATCTTCCGAAAACTCCCACCACCATCCTTTCAGCCTATCTAGGAAGTCTTCGTCAGTGAATAAGTGGCTAGGGAGTCGCCATGTGATATCCTGGCCTCTGGGGGCGATATTTGCTATAGCAATCATCACTGGGGAATGATCAGATATGACCATGTCCAAAATCTCAACTTTTTCCACCCTGCGCATTAATTGCTGTGAGGCTAGTATGTAATCGATTCTAGACCAGGAATTCTGTGTATAAGAGAAATGCGTGAATTCTCTCTCAATAGGATTGAAGAATCTCCATACATCTACTAGGTCCTGTAGAAATGGGTCAATCGAGAAGCCGCCTCTTGCAATAGACGATTGTGAGTTCTGTGTTTGCCTACGATCTTCTCTAGCATCCCTAACTGCATTTAAATCTCCAGCAATTAGCAATTGACCATCTCCTTCCTGTAATACCTTTGATGTTAGTTCCTTAAAATATGTTGCGTGGGCTGTGTTAGGACCGTATACATTAATAATCTTTAGCTCCCCTACATCTAGTTCTAATGTGACAGACACAAGACGTCCAGAGTCATCACTGTGACTCTCTTTAATATTGTGGCGTACCCTTCTGTGTATTAGGGTTAGAACCCCCGCTTTTCTGCCTACTGAAGAGGACCCTAGGACCTGACCTACCCACATACGTCTCATACGCCAGAAATCTGATTCCTCCAGGTGGGTCTCCTGCAAGAGGGCGATATCCACATCCAATCGCTTAAGATGCCTCAGTACGGAAATTCGTTTTTGAGGGGCTCTCAACCCCTTGACATTCCATGTCACTATTTTCAGCATTTTACAAAATCGTACGGACTCAACAAGGACCAGACAGAGGACCCACCTGGAGGAGGTGAACTATGGTTTATCAGGTTTCCTACTGATTGGACACAATGCCTGCGGAGCAAAACATAACAATATAAAAACAACACCCTTTCCCCCCAATCCCCCCCCAACGTACTCCTAGTAGGAGTAAAACAACACCAGCCAACATTCTTTCTGGACTTCACTTTTTTCGCCCAACTCTGTCTAGACTGGCTGACATCTAGAACATCAGAGTAACACATTTTTTTTCTTTTAAAGTACATTTGCTGTGCTAAAGCTCCATATGACCCTTGCTTTTTAACTAATATATCCCTCCTCCGTACTGTAGCAAGAGATACCGGCAAGTTCCATTACTCGCCTCGAGCGTCACAGGCATACCGTCACCTGAAACCTTTCATAATCTGTCTCCCCCCCCCTCCTTTTTTAGTTGGCACGCACCATACTCATGAACCATCTAGCATACCGAGCTAAACAGTGATCTGCTCAGTAGGACAGTCAGCAGTACATTACGTGATTAGTAAGAGTCATCAGTCCCAAGTAGGACTCGAAGCTTGGCTCGGGCTCCGTCGTGGAGTGCGGGACCCTAGGCTCGGAGGGTTAGACCTCACCAGGTCTTGATGCCGACTGCTTCTCTGGGATGTACTGCGTTCTGCTCCGCTGTCCTCCAACGCTTCTCTGGCGTCCGACGGTGTGAGGTAGGTGTCGATGGTTCCATCTTGCCTGAAGATTCTTAAAATCGCCGGATATATCAGAGCAAATTTGATCTTCTCTTGGACTAAATGGGAGCAAATCTCAGAGAATGCCCTTCTTTTTTTCGCTACGTCAGCAGAATAGTCACTGAACAGAAGGATTTTATGCCCCCGGATTTTTGCGGCATGTCCCATTTTTCTGTATTTAGCTATGAGAGATTCCTTCTCTGCATAATTTAAGAATCTAGCAATCGTCGCTCTCGGCCTCTGTTTGGGATCTGATCCTGTTGACCCTCTTGGTGGACCAATTCGGTGGGCTCTTTCCACTGTCATGGGGCCCGGCAGACCAAGGGCTTGTGGGAGATCTACCGCACATACCTGTGCAAGTTGGCTCGTGGGGATCTCCTCAGGGAGGCCCACTATCCTGAGGTTGTTCCGTCTGGAACGATTTTCCAAGTCGTCTAACTTGTTCCTCAGGGATTGATTTGATTGAAGGGATTCTTTCAGTAAAGACTGTGCACGTTCCAGCTCATCTTCTATTAATCCCACTCTTTGTTCGACCTCTTGTATTTGGAGGGCATGCTGGGCCACCTCACTTTGGATCTGCTTCAGACACGAAGCGACCGTGGCTTCCAGGGAGGCCTTTATATCTGGCGCCAAAAGTGTCGCTACCTCTATGGCTAATGCTTTGCAGGAGATTTCTGCGTTCTGCAAGTGAGGAAGGGTCTGAGGGAGGGGGATTGCGGATACCTCATTTACTGGTAGGGTAGGAGGCTGTGATGAGGAGCGAGTGGGTCTCCTCTTTGCATCCGCCATATTTGGCTCCAGCCGTGCTGAATCCTTGTCACGCTGTGGGAGCGACGTGTTGAGTGCTGGGGAGCCGTTTCTCAACAAATATTTCTCCATCCGTGACCTCCCGATCACGGGCTATAATTCCAGAGCTTTGTAGCTCCGATTAGACGGCGAAGTCCCCTCGGTTTTACAGCAAGGGCACGGAGCTTCAGCTGCCTCCGTCTTCACATCGGCGCGCCGGAACCGGAAGACCACCGCCAGGCTCTTGATCCGGCGATAAATCAAAAGCGAACAAAGTGTAACCGTTCAAAAAGCGCTGTCGGCCTTGTGTTTCCCCGAAATATGTACTAGTGACATATATTCACGAACAGCTGATTCGTCTTGGAAGTTAGGTTGAAAAGGTTTTGCCGGTATCTGTTGACCATTCAAATATAAGGCTGCATAATTCACATTATAGTGGTTGAAGCACAAAGGGTTTCTTTGGTAACTGCCGGAAAATGATTTGTTATCCACAAACGCGAGTATTACTGTTTTTGGTAGGTTGCCGAGGAAAAGATTCTCGTGGTTACATATGCGAGTACCGGTGGGTACGCTATACACTTCTGAAGCTTATCACGTGGCAACCGAAAAACCATATCAACTGTGTCAATCTCAATACCCAGAAACGACAAACACGTGACAGGGCCTTCTGTTTTCTCCATGGAAATTGGAACCCCAAACTGCGCCATCCTCTCCAAAAACAGATTCAGCAATAACAAGCAACCATCCCCAGATCCTGGAGAAACAAAAAGAAAGTCATCCAAATAATGCAAAACAGACATAGAGCCCGACTCATAACGGACGACCCATTCCAGAAAAGAACCAAACAACTCAAAATAATGACATGAAATTGAACAACCCATAGGGAGACAGGTATCATAGTAAAACTTACCGTCTACACAGCAACCCAGTAAATGTAAACAATCAGGGTGAACAGGGAGCAGGCGTAAAGCCGATTCAATATCCGACTTAGCCAGGAGAGCACCCTTGCCCGCTTTCCTGACCAACGCAACCACACGGTCAAAGGAGACATAAGACACCGAGGCATCCTCCGGACTAATGGCATCATTAACTGACGAACCTTTCGGGTGGGACAAATGATGAATCAACCTGAACTTACCCGGTTCTTTCTTAAGGACCACGCCAAGCGGGGAGACCCGCAAATTAGGGAATGGTAACACATCAACGGACCCTTAATCCTACCCAATGAAGCCTCCTTATAGACCTTGTCCCTAAGAACCTCTGGTAGCTCCCGAGCCGACTTCAAGTTATCCGAAAAAAACAGAGAACGGTTAAGAACAAAAGGGATAAAAAACCCAAAGGAAAAACCAAAACTGAGTTGAGCCGCAGCCTGTTTATTGGGGTACCTGTCTAACCAGGGGCCCATCTCTGCCACGCTCACCGGGGTCCTTAAATCCCCCTTGCTTAAACTGTTTGGCAGGCCTAACTGCGGGGCGGGGGCACTTACCAGCGGGGTGAGGGCTGCCACAGGCGGAGCACTCATGCTTGAATCTACACAACCCGGCAAACCTGCAGTTCCCCTCATTAAATAACCAACAGGACCCTGGGCGGCGGACGGCCACCGGTCCATGGGAAGGTGATCCCCCTGAACCAGCGGCTGCTGCTGGAAAGGGAGGGGGCCTCTGCGCAACCATTTACCTCAACCACACATCTGTTGCCTTCACCCCCCACCCAATCTCCGGATGTAACGCCAACCGACGACGGAACTCCTCATCGTACCGCCAGCAGGCACTGCCCCCGAGCGATTTATAGGCACTATAAATAATATCCTGATAGACGAACAGCTCGGAACATCGCTCAGGATGACACTGTCCCATAACACAACCCAAAACAGAAAAGGCCTGCAACCAATTGTTCATGGTCTTGGCCACCCGGGGTCTACGCTCAGAAGGTCTATCCGAAAAACGCCTTTCCTTGTCCATCGTGTGTTGGTCAACCGATATGAGGGACCAAACATCCACATACTGGTTAGCCCACACCTTCTCCTTAACCGCGTCCTCCAGATGGGAACCAAGGAGGCTAACCCCGCAATAGCATGAATCCTTGTGAACCCCCGCCAGAATGGGCGCCTGCTTACCACTAGGAGGAGGGGACGCCTGAACCTGGGCAGGCTTCTGCAAACGATCTAACAACATCTTCAATAACTCGGCCGTGTTCGTCTCCCTCACCCCCGTCCCCACCACACCCACAGAATGGCACTCACAGGAAGAAGAGACAGGAATCACCGGAGGAACAGGCATCGGAACCTCAGGCTGAACCGACGCCGTAGTAGCCAGGTAACGGACCCTGGACGACTGATGACGCGACCGCCCAGTGCGACGCGAACGAGCTGCTCGACCAGACTCCCCCGACGCAGCCAGCGACCCTTCAGAGGAGGACGGCGAGCGCCATCTGGAGGATCTGGAGCGCCTGCTCCACGCCGAGCCACCAGACCTGCGGTGGGAGTGACGCCTGCGGGAACCTCGCCGAACGCGTCTTCTGCTCTCCGGAGAGGAGGACGATGAGCTGGACCGAACCCTGCGCTGGCGTGACCCCTGGGGGAGGGAAAGGGGGGCGGCAGAGAGTAAGCATGAACTGCAGGGGCAGAAAGGGGTTCCTACCCTCACCCCATCATCAGTATGAAACAGTCACCTCAACAAATGCCGCCGGTGGCAGAGCCCCATCTAATTGCAGCTGCCCCTGAGGGACCTGAGGGGCAAGGACTGAGAAGCTGGAGGGGTGAGAGGGAGACTCCGGGAGGAGGAGCTGCTGGCCTGCGCACCCATAACTAAACCACCGCTCCAAGCCGCAGTTAAACAAGCGGCAGCAGGACGGGACATGAGGGGAGAGGGAACCGGAAGGGGCGGAGCCACCGCTGACTCGGCAGCACAGGGGACCTGCCGGCCAGCGTGAGGAGTAACAGCGCCGGTCGGAGCATTCAGGGTAAGGGGAAATGAATGGGGTGGACTGTGCCCGAACCTAGCGGGGGGCGGATGAGCTGAGCAGACCGCCGGCCCCCCACCGCAGTACCGGGATCGACGGACATTACCTCCCCAGGGGCGCACGCCAAGCCAGGGGAGGAGGAAGGTTGAGGGGAACCGAGGCTGCTCAAAAATGAGCGCAGCCATCCCTCACCCCCCTCCGCCATTCTCTCCCTCAAAGCCTCCAGCAGGGGGGGCATCTGAGGCTGCCATCTTCATGCGGACAGAGCGCTGGGAGTCCACAAAGCGCTTCCGCTCAAAGAGGAAGAGGGAAGGCGGGACAGTGGCATATATGCCCTCCTGGATGCCCGCCCCCTCTCCCAACCGGATCCCTACGTTAACCCCTAAATGCCTAAACGAAACGGGCATCAGAGGAAAGCTGATACTAAAGGGGATAGGAAAAAAGGGGGAGGGATAACCAGTCCCTGTCCACCCTCCCTAAGCCGTCGGGTGGCCACAAGGCAGCTTCTGCTCATTTGCATGTCTTTCCCATGTTCCCATGTTTATGCAAATTCGTTTTTACATGACAAAACTGTATAGAAAGGTTATTGAATAGTATGTTATTACAACCAGAAAACTTTGTCTCCTTAATGATATTGATCTAAGTGCGCAGGTCCACCCAAGCCATCCAACAGATCTGAAGTCATTTTGAGGCTAGTAATCAGAGCTAGTTTGGAATGTCTCATAGTGCACAAGGCTGCCATTGTAAGGTATGCTGACTAAGCCTGTTATCTGTCTCATGGATGGATTGATGCTTGCACATACGTGGCTTTTGGCATATAGTCATTGTGTGGTTCTCTATTGTATGTCGTAGATAATAGGAGTCTAAGATGCATCCAGCTGTCCTCATAATGCTGTTTCTAAACCATTTTGATGGGGTTTCCATCAATTTCTAACCATTTTTTGTGAACCAGACACCCTCTTCTCTTCTGAGCAGGGGGTGCCTATGGGTTCTCCGTTTGACTTCCATTGTGCTCGGCAGAGCACACGAGCATACCGATGTGTTCGGCCCGAGCACACAAGCACTTTGGTGCTTGATCAACTCTACTGGGTAATAGTGACCACAATATAATTATTTTAGCATTTACAGTCAGGTCCATAAATATTGGGAAATTGACACAATTCTAACATTTTTGACTCTATACACCACCACAATGGATCTGAAATTAAACGAACAAGATGTGCTTTACCTGCAGAACATCAGCATGCAATTTGAGGGTATTTACATCAAAGGTGAACGGTGTAGGAATTACAACAGTTTGCATATGTGCCTTCCACTTGTTAAGGAGCCAAAAGTAATGGGACAGAATAATAATCATAAATCAAACTTTCACTTTTTAATACTTTGTTGCAAATCCATTGCAGTCAAATACAGCCTGAAGTCTGGAACGCATAGACATCACCAGATGGTGGGTTTTATCCCTGGTGATGATCTGCCAGGCCTCTACTGCAGCTGTCCTCAGTTCCTGCTTGTTCTTGGGGCATTTTCCCTTCAGTTTTGTCTTTAGTAAGTGAAATGCATGCTCAATCGGATTAAGGTCTGGTGATTGACTTGGCCATTGCAGAACATTCCACGTTTTTCCCTTAAAAACTCTTTGGTTGCTTTTGCAGTATGCTCTGGTTCATTGTCCATATGCACTGTGAAGCACCGTCCAATGAGTTCTGAAGCATTTGGATGAATATGAGCAGATAATATTGCCCGAAACACTTCAGAATTCATCCTGCTGCTTTTGTCAGCAGTCACATCATCAATAAATACAAGAGAACCAGTTCCATTGGCAGCCATACATGCCCACGCCATGACACTACCACCACCACCATGCTTCACTGATGAGGTGGTATGCTTAGGATCATGAGCAGTTTGTTTCCTTCTCCATACCCTTCTCTTCCCATCACTCTGGTACAAGTTGATCTTGGTCTCATCTGTCCATAGGATGTTGTTCCAGAACTGTGAAGGCTATTTTAGATGTCGTTTGGCAAACTCTAATCTGTCCTTCCTGTTTTTGAGGCTCACCAATGGTTTTTTATCTTGTGTTGAACCCTCTGTATTCAGTCTGGTGAAGTCTTCTCTTGATTGTTGACTTTGACACACATATACCTACCTCCTGGAGAGTGTTCTTGATCTGGCCAACTGTTGTGAAGGGTTATTTCTTCACCAGGTAAAGAATTCTCTGGTCATCCACCACAGTTGTTTTCCGTGGTCTTCCGGGTCTTTTGGTGTTGCTGAGCTCACCGGTGCGTTCCTTCTTTTTAAGAATGTTCAGTTGTTTTGGCCACGCCTAATGTTTTTGCTATCTCTCTGATGGGTTTGTTGTGTTTTTTCAGCCTAATGATGGCTTGCTTCACTGATAGTGACAGCTCTTTGGATCTCATCTTGAGAATTGACAGCAACAGATTCCAAATGCAAATAGCACACTTGAAATTAACTCTGGACCTTTTATCTGCTCATTGTAATTGGGATAATGAGGGAATAACACACACCTGGCCATGGAGCAGCTGAGAAGTCAATTGTCCTATTACTTTTGGTCCCTTAATAAGTGGGAGGCACATATGCAAACTATTGTAATTCCTACACCGTTCACCTGATTTGGATATAAATACCCTCAGTTTACAGCTGACAGTCTGCAGTTAAAGCGCATCTTGTTCTTTTTATTTCAAATCCATTGTGGTGGTGTATAGAGCCAAAAATGTTAGAATTGTGTCCATGTCCCAATATTTATGGACCTGACTGTAAATAATACAAATCTGTGGGTCAGCTGTTGTCTTTGAAAATTACAAAGAGCTTAAGAAAATCTGAAAAAATATGAAATGGACAACAGGCAAAACAGAAGGTGGCAAAAGAGAGCAAAACAAATCCCAGAAAATTATTTTACTATATAAATGCTAAAAAAAAGAAGGTCAGAGCAGAAAGGCCCCTAAATAATGGTAAAGGGGGGATGGTCACTGAAGATAAGAAAAAGACAGAGTTCCTAAATGGGTTCTTTAGCTCTGTATATACAAAATAATAGGGAGCTGATATCGGTGGTGCCAGGGCTGTTAGTACATCCAGTAATATACTCAGCTGGCTAACTGCAGATATGGTACAAGCTCTACAGCAAGTAGTTGAGGAGCCAATCTGGAAGGAGGCCATTTTAGATTTAGTATTCACAAATAGGAATTTGGTATCTGATATTACTGTAGGGGAAAGTTTGGGATATATTTTTGTTTTTGTTTTTGCCTTCCTCTGGATCAACTTGCAGGATAACAGGCCAAACTGGATGGACAAATGTCTTTTTTCAGCCTTATGTACTATGTTACTAGTGATCACCAGTCAGTGTGGTTTATAAGTACAGTGACTGAGTCACACCACACAAAAACAAAAGTTTTAGATTTTAGAAATACTGACTTTTCTCAAATTAGATGAGAGGTATACGAGTCCCTGTCAGATTTGAACAGTTTCAATGTCCAGGAGAAATGGGACTACTTAAAAGTGGCACTATGGAAGGCAACAGATAATTGCATTAGGCTAGTCAGTAAAAGCAAAAAAAGGAAGAGACCACTGTGGTACTCAGCCAAAATCATTAAAAACAAAAAGATAGTAATTAGAGATGGCCTTGCAGTTCACCCGGCGGTCGTTTCGCGGCAAACTTTGTGTGTTCGCGATTCGCCGAACATGTGAACATATGGAGATATTCGCGCCCACCATATTCTTTTACATTGTGAAGAACTTTGACCCATGACACATCCATCAGGTGGTACAGGACAGCCAATTGAGACATTTCAGCACATGGAGATACCCCCTACCTTATAAATAAACCTGATCTGGCCGCCATTTTACATTCAATGTTTTGCCAGTGTAGGGAGAGGTTACTGTGTGGAGCAGGGACAGGCTGTTAGGGACACCAAACGCTAGCTAATAGGGCCACAAAAGTCTTTTTAAGGACTGGTATAGGTGTGCTATCGATAGGTGTGATACACAGAGGGGTGCAATATACTTATAATATAAGATAGCAATAAACAATTTAGAGGAGCTCACCAGCAACCTACTGGAGCCCAGTCTTTCAGATACCAACTGAAAACCAAAGAATTTGTAAAAACGATCAGACTGGCTCACAGTATTTTTGCATTTATTACATTTATTACTTTAAACATTATAATTTTAATTTTATTAAGTGTAATAAATGCAAAAATACTGTGAGCCAGTCTGATCGTTTTTACTTATAATATACTTTTATAGTGAGTCAAAAACACATAGATCTATATAGTGATCACCTGGAAGTCAGGGGTCTAGGGGCCATATTTATACAGGGTAAGATTCCAGACGGGGGTCTAGGGCCATATTTATATAGGGTAAGATTCCAGACGGGGTCGCTCTTATCAGGGCGGGTGGTCTGTGGTTAGGCTATCAGGGACAGAATAGCACCCCCCTGTAGGGCAATATCAGGGACAGTTCTTTGCCCACCCTGTCCTTCAATACCACATCATCATCTAGCCCAGGAATAGATGTTTTTTGCTTTCCCTCCGGGATTCATGGATGTGCACTGGAACCCCCCAGATTGTGGTAGGACATATGGTTTCTGATTTGGTGCCGCCGAGCACCTGATTTAGTGTGTCGAGCACTTGTTATTGCCGACCACATCTATGCTTTTTGGTTAACTTTTCATTTTGAGGTATCTTTTCCATTCACACGTCCGCAAAATGGGTCCACATCCGTTCTTCAATTTTTAAGAACGGGTGCAGACCCTTTCATTTTCAATGGGGCCGGATGTGCTGTCCGCATCCGCATTTGCAGATCCGCACTTCTGCATCCGTGCTCTTGTTTCCGCAAAAAAATAGAACATGTCCTATTCTTGTCCGCAATTGCAGACAAGATTAGGCATTTTTTAATATAGTGCCGGCGATGTGCGATCCACAAAACACTTACGAACGTGTGAATGGACCCTCATAGTAACATTATTAAAGGTTACGTTTTATCTTCATTATATTCTAATGGATTGCCTTCCGTTTACAATGTTATAATATACTTTCTATGTTAGATAGTATATTATAGTGCATTGTATTGTGCGGCAGTTGTGTGCCGTTCTGCTGCGATACTGCAGGTATATGGAGAGACAAGCGTTATTGGAACAAATAATTTCTACTGGTGTGATATACCAGTCGCCCCCCCAAAAAACTGATTGAAGTGGGGTGTTATATAACAATATACTTTCTTTATAGTGCATTTGGGTACTGTATAGTGCATTTGTGCATGCGCGTACGCAAAAATTATATTGCAGATATTTTGCATTAAAAAAAAAAATATGAATTAGTAAATTCGAAAAATACATCTGGTATGTCACTGTCCATGTTGTGGGACTATTTGTGCACTTCTAGTAATTATTTCTTGGCTGCAAATATGAGCTGAAGGTTTTTCAGGTTCGCCTGCCATGAAAATGAATGGGACCAGCCGCGAACTTGCGGTTCGCGAACATTTGATCGCGTTCGCGCCCCGGTCCCGGCAGATGTTCGTTTATCACTATTAGAAATTATTTTTTAAAAAAAGAGGATGACAGGGAAATTTATAAGATTAGTCAGAGAGAGGCCAAGCAAGTTATAAGAGCTTCTAAAGCACAGGCAGAAGAAAAATTAGCTCAGTCAGTGAAAAAAAGCAATAAGACATTCTTCAGATACAGTCCAGACCAAAAGTTTAGACACACCTTCTCATTCAAAGAGTTTTCTTTATTTTCATGACTATGAAAATTGTAGATTCACACTGAAGGCATCACAACTATGAATTAACACATGTGGAATTATATACATAACAAAAAAGTGTGAAACAACTGAAAATATGTCATATTCTAAGTTCTTCAAAGTAGCCACCTTTTGCTTTGATTACTGTATTGCACACTCTTGGCATTCTCTTGATGAGCTTCAAAAGGTAGTCACCTGAAATGGTCTTCCAACAGTCTTGAAGGAGTTCCCAGAGATGCTTAGCACTTGTTGGCCCTTTTGCCTTCACTCTGCGGTCCAGCTCACCCCAAACCATCTCGATTGGGTTCAGGTCCGGTGACTGTGGAGGCCAGGTCTTCTGGCGCAGCACCCCATCAATCTCCTTCATGGTCAAATAGCCCTTACACAGCCTGGAGGTGTGTTTGGGGTCATTGTCCTGTTGAAAAATAAATGATGGTCCAACTAAACGCAAACCGGAAGGAATAGCATGCCGCTGCATGATGCTGTGTTAGCCATGCTGGTACAGTATGCCTTCAATTTTGAATAAATCCCTAACAGTATCACCAGCAAAGCACCCCCACACCATCACACCTCCTCCTCCATGCTTCACGGTGGGAACCAGGCATGTAGAGTCCATCCGTTCACCTTTTCTGCGTCGCACAAAGACACGGTGGTTGGAACCAAAGATCTCACATTTTGACTCATCAGACCAAAGCACAGATTTTCACTGGTCTAAAGTCCATTCCTTGTGTTCTTTAGCCCAAACAAGTCTCTTCTGCTTGTTGCCTGTCCTTAGCAGTGGTTTCCTAGCAGATATTCTACCATGAAGGCCTGATTCGCACAGTCTCCTCTTAACAGTTGTTCTAGAGATGTGTCTGCTGCTAGAACTCTGTGTGGCATTGACCTGGTCCCTAATCTGAGCTGCTGTTAACCTGCGATTTCTGAGGCTGGTGACTCAGATGAACTGATCCTCTGCAGCAGAGGCGACTCTTGGTCTTCCTTTCCTGGGGCGGTCCGCATGTGAGCCAGTTTCTTTGTAGCGCTTGATGGTTTTTGTGACTGCACTTGGGGACACTTTCAAAGTTTTCCCAATTTTTCAGACTGACTGACCTTCATTTCTTAAAGTAATGATGGCCACTTGTTTTTCTTTACTTTGCTGCTTTTTTCTTGCCATAATACAAATTCTAACAGTCTATTCAGTAGGACTATCAGCTGTGTATCCACCTGACTTCTCTGCAATGCAACTGATGGTCCCAACCCCATTTATAAAGCAAGAAATCCCACTTATTAAACCTGACAGGGCACACCTGTGAAGTGAAAACCATTTCAGGTGACGACCTCTTGAAGCTCATCAAGAGAATGCCAAGAGTGTGCAAAGCAGTAATCAAAGCAAAAGGTGGCTACTTTGAATAACCTAGAATATGACATCTTTTCAGTTGTTTCACACTTTTTTGTTATGTATATATTTCCACATGTGTTAATTCATAGTTTTGATGCCTTCAGTGTGAATCTACAATTTTCATAGTCATGAAAATAAAGATAACGCTTTGAATGAGAAGGTGTGTCCAAACTTTTGGTCTGTACTGTACATAAATGAAAAATGGAAACTAAAACAAGGAATTACCAAATTAAAAACAAAAGAAGGAAGGTATATGGAAGAAGATAAATAACTAGCTGACTGCCTCAATGAATACTTCTGTTCAGTTTTTACAAAGGAAAATTGAGGAAAAGGTCCTCAGTTAGGAAGGAAGACTAATTAATCTTTTAATGCATTTGTCTTTACAGAGGAAGAGGTTCTAAGTCAGTTTTTCTAAAATTAATACAAATAAGTCACAGGGGCCTGATGGGATACACCCAAAGCTATTAAAAGAGCTCAGCGGTGAACTAGCAAAACCATTAACAGATTTATTTAACCAATCACTGGTAACAGGAGTCGTCCCAAAAGATTGGAAATTGGTAAATGTTGGGCCCATTCACAAGAAAGGTAGTAGGGAGGAATCGAGAAACTTTAAGCCAGTAAGCCTGACATCAATAGTGGGGAAATTAATGGAAACCATACTTAGGGAGAGGAGTGTGGAACATCTAAAATCCCATGGATTGAAAGATGAAAAATAGCATGGGTTTTCTTCAGGGAGATCATGTCAAACTAATCTTATAGATTTTTTTGGGATTAATAGATGGCGGAGGTGCAGTAGACATCGCTTATCTAGACTTTAATAAGGCTTTTGATACTGTCCCACATAGAAGGCTTATCAATAAATTGCAGTCTTTGTGCTTGGACTCCCATATTGTTGAATGGATTAGTCCAGTGATGCCCAACCTATGGCCCGCGGGCCAAATCCAGCCCGCAAAGCTGTGTCATGCGGCCCGTGCAGTGCCGCCGGCATCAGGCAGCGAACTATGTGTGAGCGCTCATCTCGGCTGGCCATTGCCATTCATTGAATCATTAACTGAATGGCTCAGGCGGGATGAGCGCAGCCAGCAGTGACAGACAGAGCAGGGGAGGTCACGTGGGCAGGGCCGCAGCAGGGGGATCAGCCTATGAAGTAGCATACGTGCTCTGAGTCAGGGAGTGTGCGCGCACCTATCTCACCGCCGGCCGCAGCTCACCCTCCTCCAGGTAGGAAAAAACTTTCCATATTTTCAGCCAGTCGCTCAATCCAGCTCCTCTCTAGTCCTCCTGAAAACTGCTGTGTGCCTTGTAGTGTACTCTGCAGCTGAGCTGAGCCTGCTGCTGCTTCAGTAAAAAAAAAAAAAGCACCCACTATGGTGTGTGTGTCAGGGCATATTACTGTGAAGGGGGCACAGAGGGCATTATTACTATTAAGGGGGCACAATGGGCATTATTTCAATGGAGGGGGCATAATGGGCATTATTACTGTGAAGGGGGCGCAGAGGACATTACTACTGTGAAGGGGGCACAAAGGGCATTACTACTGCAAAATGCACAGATGTGCCCCCTTCACAAAAGTAATACCCAGATGTGCCCCCTTCACAGTGGTAATGCCCAGATGTGCCCCCTTTACAGTGGTAATGCCCAGATGTGCCCCCTTCACAGTGGTAATGCCCAGATGTGTCCCCTTCACAGTGGTAATGCCCAGATGTGTCCCCTTCACAGTGGTAATGCCCAGATGTGCCCCCTTTCACAGTGGTAATGCCCAGATGTGCCCCCTTTTACAGTGGTAATGCCCAGATGTGCCCCCTTTTACAGTGGTAATGCCCAGATGTGCCCTCTTTTACAGTGGTAATGCCCAGATGTGCCCCCTTTTACAGTGGCAATGCCCAGATGTGCCCCCTTCACAGAGGTAATGCCCAAATGTGCACTCTTCACAGATAAAATGCCCAGATATTTGCCCCTTTACAATAGTAATGCTCATATGTGCCCCCTCACAGTGTTTGCATTTCTTTCTGGCAAAGCTACCTGGTTCTGGCCCGCAAATTTTTTACCATGTCTAGTGTGGCCCTCAGACAAAAAATGGTTGGGCACCACTGGATTAGGCAGTGGCTGAGGGACAGACAACAGAGGATTGTAGTCAATGGGGTATATTCAGACCATGGTCTTGTTACCAGTGGGGTACCTCAGGGATCTGTTCTGGGACCCATATTGTTTAATATCTTTATCAGCGAAATTGCAGAAGGCCTCGATAGTAAGGTGTGTCTTTTTGCTGATGACGCAAAGATTTGTAACAGGGTTGATGTTCCTGGAGGGTACAAATGGAAAAGGATTTAGGAAAACTAGAGGAATGGTCAAAAATCTGGCAACTAAAATGTAATGTTGATAAGTGCAAGATAATGCACCTGGGGCATAAAAACCCAAGAACAGAATATAAAATCAGTGATACAGTCCTAACCTCAGTATCTGAGGAAAGGGATTTAGCGGTCATTATTTCAGAAGACTTAAAGGTAGGCAGACAATGTCATAGAGCAGCAGGAAATGCTAGCAGAATGCTTGGGTGTATAGGGAGAGGCATTACCAGTAGAAAGAGGGAGGCGCTCATGCCGCTCTACAGAGCACTAGTGAGACCTCATTTGGAGTATTGTGCTCAGTACTGGAGACCATACCATATCTCTAGAAGGATATTGATACCTTGGAGAGAGTTCAGAGAAGAGCTACTAAACTGGTACATGGATTGCAGGATAAAACTTACCAGGAAAGATTAAAGGACCTTAACATGTATAGCTTGGAAGAAAGACGAGACAGAGGGGATATGATAGAAACTTTTAAATACATAAAGGGAATCAACAAGGTAAAAGAGGAGAGAATATTTAAAAGAAGAAAAACTGCTACAAGAGGACATAGTTCAAAATTAGAGGGGCAAAGGTTTAAAAGTAGAGTTGAGCGGACACCTGGATGTTCGGGTTCGACGTGTTCGGCTGAACTTTACAAAAAAGTTCGAGTTCGGGACCCGAACTTCACCCGTAACCCCGTTGAAGTCAATGGGGACCTGAACTTTTGAGCACTAAACTGGCTGTAAAAATGTCATGGGAAGGGCTAGAGGGCTGCAAATGGCATCAAAATGTGGTTAAGAGAATGGCAAATGCTTTGCAAACAAATGTGGATAGGAAAATGACTATAACATAAAATACGTAAAAAAAATAAAAAAAATCTTGATCTAGGAGGACGAGATCCATATGGAGTAGGAGGTTGAGGAGGCGGTGGATGTGGCGGTGTATGTGGAAGCGGCGGTGGAGGAGGTAGCCTACACGGCTTTTTTGTTTTAAATTTATTTTTATTTTTTAAAGGGTACACCCCAAAACATTGGGAAATATAACCTGTGATAACCCCCTCCAGTCGTGCTAAACACACTTTCAGACAATACACTGGCTGCAGGGCAGGCCCGCACCTCCAAGGCGTAAAGGGAAAGCTCAGGCCATGTACCCAATTTGGAGACCAAGAAGTTGCAGGGGGAGAACCATCAAACGTACTGCCCCACCATGTCGCACGTCCCTGTGATATTCACGATCCAATTGGATATCTGCTCTATCAACTTTTGATGTTCTTTTCTGCACCTACCATGTTGATCACGGTTAGCGGCGAATCAGGGTTCCACCCCGGAGTGGGAGGGCGAGAAAGAGAGACCAAATCCAGGGGAGATCAAAGGATGAAATTTTATTTTGATTGAGCGGAAATATGGGAGAAGCTATTAAAATGGAAGAATTGAAGGAAAGGAGGGGGCGCGCTGCAATTACCCACTCCCGACTCGGAGAGGTAGTGACGATAAATAACAATACAGGACTCTTAAGATGCCCTGTTATTTGAATGATTCATTAAAAATTACAGGGAATTTCACTGCAGTATTTTGGATTAAGAAACGTTAGACAGGAGAGGCTCTGCTGCCGCTTTGTTGACTGTAGATAACTTCTGAACAGTAATTGTAGGAGTGGTTCACTTCCAATTGATTATGGTGAGGTGCTACTGGCTAAAATTGAGGACACCCTACCTCAATCAACAAATGAATGATACTAAAAATGAGATAAGCGAGCACTCACACTATGGCGTCAGATAGTTAATTTATTAATATGAGTATATATATATATATATTAATTAGATGATTAAAATATATGAAAAATAAATTAGAATAATGGCAGCATACGTATTGACAACAGCAGCATTAATAAATAGCAGCAATCCGATGTCACAATAATAGCAGCAATAGTGGGTCACCAAAATGTTCCCAATACAAATCGATATAGATCAAATGGATTGGTGAGTATACCAAATAGGATAATATAAGTAATACAAGTGAAAAAATAATGAAAAATTGTAAAAAAAAAATAAATGGTGGTCAATAAAAAATAAGGTACAAAATATAAATATACAAAGTATATAAAAGTCTCCAACAGAATTCCAGAAATGAGTGTGTAGTTATCTTGATAATAAATATCCACAATAATCCTGGTCACACGTGATTGGTGTAAAAGAAACTCCAAAAATAAAATTGATATTTAATAATATCCAATGCATTGATAGTTTGTATTGATATATATATATATAGTCACAAAGATGGCAAATGCGTATTGGCGTTCCAACTCACTATATAGATCTTAATTGTTGACTTTGGATTGTAAACCAATACATGTAATTTGTCTTGCCTCCTTCTGTATATTCCGGATTGAGCTGCTGCCAACTTGTCCCAAGAGGTAAATATTGCAATAGGTGCGGAGGGCCTATAGCGTCTCACTGCACGTATCACTTGTATATATTGGTGTATATAGTCATAAAGATAACAATTGTGTCTTGGTGTTCCAATTCGCTAAGTATAACTTGGGATATAAGCCAGTAAATATAGTTGCTCTTACCTCCTTCTGTATATTTCAGAGTGGGCTAATATCAGATTGTCCCAGGAGGCGTGCGATGCGAGTGGAGCGGAAAGTGCCGTGGCGTCTTGCTTCACGTGTCTTCCACTAGCAGCATCCAAGTATCGCGATGATTCAGGTGAGACTTCCGCTTTCTCTTTGTTAACGTAGTCCCAATGATAATAGGTAGCAAAGATCTGAACAATTGGAATCAATGTTCAAATTTTGTAGACTTAAGATTGCATGGCCATGCTTTTTGAGTTGTTTGTAGCGGAGGTATTACAAAGATGTCCAATATGAATCTACCAGACGCGTTTCGGGATGATTCCACATCCCTTCCTCAGTGATCATACTTGGAACTTTAAAACCTCCTTCTTTTATATCCTTCTAGATCCTCCCTAAGGTTTGGTAACTGGATTAGTATCCAGAATTGGCTTGCATCAAAATGGATGCTGTGATTTTGATGCGATATTGTTGCGGTTTTTCATTTGTATATGTGTTTTTTTGTATAATAGATACATCATGCTGTGGTAAATAACTGTATGTAATAAAAATTCGATCTGACATCCAGAACTATATAAATTTATAACATTTCCCTAAAAATAGATATACAACCTTTTATTATATAAAATATCTCTAAAATAAAAGTCTGTATCAGACTAACCATTACAATTTATGGAAAAAGATAGATTTCAATATTAATGTATAGCGTCTGCTCAAAGATGTATTTTATCTCATCCTGTGGTGAGGTATTGAATAATGAAATCATACAATAGACCCTGTGTCTATATGTCATATTATAATCCAAAATTATCTTGAATCCACATGGATGCTGTGATTTTGATGCGATATTGTTGCGGTTATTTGAATATGCGTTTTTTATATAATGAATATATCATGCTACGATAAATAACTGTATGGAATCGAAATTCAATATGACATGCAGAACTATATTAATTTATAGCATTGTCCTAAAAGTAGATGTACAACCTTTATTTTATATAAAATAATTATAAAATCTTGCAAGGTCCATGAGTGGTTACCCATTAAATTGATGGAAAAAGATAGAAGCCAGTAAGAATGGATGGAATGTCTAATCAAAAGTGTACTCTATCTCATCCTATTGTGAAATATTCGATTTAAAAAATCATAAAATTGTGCATTATAACCTGCGTCTATATGTCATATTGTTGTAATGTCCATATATGAGTGTGATTTGCTACTGTAGATGTCTCAGTCTGATGATTAAATCATGTATAGAATAGCCTGTTCTACAGGGTGGGCCATTTATATGGATACACCTTAATAAAATGGGAATGGTTGGTGATATTAACTTCCTGTTTGTGGCACATTAGTATATGTGAGGGGGGAAACTTTTCAAGATAGGTGGTGACTATGGCGGCCATTTTGAAGTCGGCCATTTTGAATCCAACTTTTGTTTTTTCAATAGGAAAAGGGTCATGTGACACATCAGACTTATTGGTAATTTCACAAAAAAAACAATGGTGTGCTTGGTTTTAACGTAACTTTATTCTTTCATGAGTTATTTACAAGTTTCTGACCACTTACAAAATGTGCTCAATGTGCTGACCATTGTGTTGGATTGTCAATGCAACCCTCTTCTCCCACTCTTCACACACTGATAGCAACACCGCAGGAGAAATGCTAGCACAGGCTTCCAGTATCCATAGTTTCAGGTGCTGCATATGCTGTGAACATATGAGATGTGCAGCACCTGAAACTACAGATACTGGAAGCCTGTGCTAGCATTTCTCCTGCGGATGCAAGATAATTTTGGCTTCTAATATGACATATAGACGCAGGGTCTATTGTATGATTTCATTATTCAATACCTCACAACAGGATGAGATAAAATACATCTTTGAGCAGACGCTATTCATTAATATTGAAATCTATATTTTTCCATAAATTATAATGGTTAGTCTGATACAGACCTTCTAATATTTTTATTTTTACTTTTATTTTAGAGATATTTTATATAATAAAAGGTTGTATATCTATTTTTAGGGAAATGTTATAAATTTATATAGTTCTGGATGTCAAATCGAATTTTTATTACATACAGTTATTTACCGCAGCATGATGTATCTATTATACAAAAAAACACATATACAAATGAAAAACCGCAACAATATCGCATCAAAATCACAGCATCCATTTTGATGCAAGCCAATTCTGGATACTAATCCAGTTACCAAACCTTAGGGAGGATCTAGAAGGATATAAAAGAAGGAGGTTCAAAGTTCCAAGTATGACCACTGAGGAAGTGATGTGGAATCAACCCGAAACGCGTCTTGTAGATTCATATTGGACATCTTTGTAATACCTCCGCTACAAACAACTCAAAAAGCATGACCATGCAATCTTAAGTCTACAAAATTTGAACATTGATTCCAATTGTTCAGATCTTTGCTACCTATTCTCATTGGGACTACGTTAACAAAGAGAAAGTGGAAGTCTCACCTGAATCATCGCGATACTTGGATGCTGCCAGTGGAAGACACGTGAAGCAAGATGCCGCGGCACTTTCCGCTCCACTCACATCGCACCCCTCCTGGGACAATCTGATAGTAGCCCACTCTGAAATATACAGAAGGAGGTAAGAGTAACTATATTTACTGGCTTATATCCCAAGTTATACTTAGCGAATTGGAACACCAAGACGCAATTGTTATCTTTATGACTATATACACCAATATATACAAGTATTGTATTACTTATATCATCCTATTTGGTATACTCACCATTCCATTTGATCTATATCGATTTGTATTGGGAACATTTTGGTGACCCACTATTGCTGCTATTATTGTGACATTGGATTGCTGCTATTTATTAATGCTGCTGTTGTCAATACGTATGCTGCCATTATTCAAATTTATTTTTCATATATTTTAATCATCTAATTAATATATATATATATATATATATACTCATATTAATAAATTAACTATCTGACGCCATAGTGTGAGTGCTCGCTTATCCCATTTTTAGTATCATTCTAGATAACTTCTGCCTGATCGCAAGTCCATGTGATGTCCACCATCCATTTGGATATCTTCTCTATCAACTTTCGATGTTCTTTTCTGTGCCTACCATGTTGATCACGGTTAACGGCGAATCAGGGTTCCACGCAGGAGGTCAATGGCTGCAATTAAATTTGATTTAGCGGAAATATGGGAAAAGTTATTAAAGCATAAGCTTCCAAGTTAAGGAGGGGGCGCACGGCAATTAACCTCTCCCGACTCGGGGAGGTGGTAGTGACGATAAATAACAATACAGGACTCTTAAGATGCCCTGTTATTGGAATGAATAATAAAAAATGATAGGGAATGTCACAGGGGTATTTTGGATTTGGAAACGTTAGCCAGGAGAGGCCCTGCTGCTGCTTTGTTGACTCTAGATAACTTCTGCCTGATCGCACGTCCCTGTGACGTCCACCATCTATTTGGATATCTTCTCTATCAACTTTCGATGTTTTTTTCTGAGCCTACCATGTTGATCACGGTTATCGGCGAATAGAGAGAGGGAGACGCCAGAGAGGGAGCGTGAGAAAGGGAGACCTCATCCAAGGAAGATCGATGGCTGCAATGGGCGGAAGCGTAAATGGGGGACAAATGATTAAAGCAGAAGGATCAAAGGAAATGGCCAATTAAAGATGAATTTTTAAAATTTAAGTCCCTGTCACCTATGCAGAGTAGGTGTTTTTCATCACCAGAAATGGGTTAATGTCACCCACCAAGGGAGCAGATTATTTCAAAAATTTTGGTCCCTGTCACCTATGCAGAGCAGAGGTTTATTCACGTAAAAAATTGTAAAATGTCAACCCAAGAATGTAACAGAAAAATCAGTGAAATTTATTAACCTGTCTACTAGGTAGAGTAGAGGTATATCACAGCCAAACATTGTGGAATAATGTCACCCGAAAATGTAACAGACAAATTAGTGATTTTTTGTTACCTGTCTAAAATGTATAGCAGTGGTATAGTGAAATGACATAAAATAAAATACGTACAAATAAAAAAAATAACTTGATTTATGAGGAGGCGGTCCATATGGAGTAGGATTTTGAGAAGGTGGTGGATGTAGTAGTGTAGGTGGAAGCGGCAGTGGAGGAGGACGAGGTAGCCAACACTGGTTTTTGGTTTAAATTTTTTTTTTATTAGGGTACACCCAAAAGAGTGTAATATATTTACAATACAAGAATGAGCAATTGCGCTGCAGTATAACAATGGCTGCTTAACGCTGGTATACATGTCTATTCTGCACAAGGTACGGACAAGTCCTGTGGGATCCATGCCTGGTTCATTTTAATGAACGTGAGCTTCTCCACATTAGCTGTGGACAGGTGGCTGCGCTTGTCTGTGATAACGCCCCCTGCCGTGCTAAACACATCTTCAGACAATACACTGGCTGCAGGGCAGGCTACCACCTCCAAGACATAAAGGGCAAGCTCAGGCCATGTGCCCAATTTGGAGACCCAGAAGTTGAAGGGGGCAGACCCGTCATTCAGTACGCGTAGGCGTGTGCACACATACTGCTCCACCATTTTGGTGAAATGTTGCCTCCTGCTAAGACGTTCCATATCAGCTGGTGGTGCTGGTTGTTGTGGCGTGCTTACAAAGCTTTCCACATTTTGACCATGCTAACCCTGCCTTCTGAGGTGCTGGCGGTGCCCCAGCTGCATTGGCGACCTCTTCCTCCTCCTCTGCCTTCGCCTTGTGCTTCCACTGTGCCCCCGCTGTCAGGTGGGAATGCCACCAGCAGCGCGTCTACCAGCGTGCGCTTGTACTCGCGCATCTTCCGATCACGCTCCAGTGAGGGAATTAAGGACGGTACGTTGTCCTTATAACGGGCATCCAGTAGCGTGGCCACCCAGTAATCAGCAAAAGTTAGAATGTGGGCTACTCGGCGGTCGTTGTGGAGACACTGCAGCATGTAATCGCTCATGTGTGCCAGGCTGCCCAGAGGCAATTCAAAGCTGTCCTCTGTGGGAGGTGTATCATTTGTGTCCTCTGTATCCTCCCAGCCACGCACCAGTGAAGGCCATGAGCTGGTCTGGGTGCCACCCTGCTGTGAACAAGGTTCCTCCTCCTCTATCTCCTCATCCTGCACCTCCTTATCGTCCAGAACTGTGCCCTGGCAGGACAATTGTGTACCTGGCATTTGTGGGTGCAGGAACCCACCCTCGGAGCCACTTGTGAATAACTGGCCGGAAACCATATGAAATGATCCCTCTTCCTCCTCCTTCTCCTGTGCCACATCCTCTTCCATCATCGCCAGCAGCATTTATTCAAGGAGGCATAGAAGTGGGATAGTAACGATGAGAACGGCGTTATCGGCACTGGCCATGTTGGTGGAGTACTTGAAACAACGCAACAAGGAACACAGGTCTAGCATGTAAAGGCCCAGTCATTGGTGGTGAAGTGGTGCTGTTCCACAGAGCGACTCACCCGTGCGTGCTGCAGCTGAATCTCCACTATCGCCTGCTGCTGCTCGCACAGTCTGTCCAGCATGTGCAAGGTGGAGTTCCACCTTGTGGACACCTCGCATATGAGGCGGTGAGCGGGAAGCCCGAAATTACGCTGCAGCGTTGACAGGCGAGCAGCAGCAGGGTGAGAACGACAAAAGCTCGCACAGACGGCACTTTATGCAGCAGCTCTGACATATCAGGGTAATTTTTAAGGAACCTCTGCACCACCAAATTCAGCAAATGCTCCAGGCAAGGGATGTGCGTCAAACCGGCTAGTCCCAGAGCTGCTATGAGATTTTGCCCATTATCGCACACCACCAGGCCGAGCTTGAGGCTCACCGGCAGCAACCACTCGTCGGTCTGTTGTTCAAGGCCCGTCCACAGCTTCTACGCGATGTGGGGTTTATCCCCCAAACAGATAAGTTTTAAAACTGCCTGCTGTCGTTTACCCCTGTCTGTGCTGAAGTTGGTGGTGAAGGTGTTACGCTGACCGGATGAGGAGCCGGTAGAGGATGAGGAAGTAGGAGGAGGAAGCAACAGGAGGCAAACTGAAGCGCCCTGCAATCCTCAGTGGTGGAAGGACATGCGCCAAACTGCTATCCGCCTTAGGCTCAGCTGCCACTGCATTTACCCAGTGTGCTGTTATGGAAATATAACGTCCCTGACCATCCTTATGGTCCACATATCCGTAGTGAGGTGCACCTTGCCACAGATGGCGTTGCGCAGTGCACACCTGATTTTGTCCCCTACTTGGTTGTGCAGGGAAGGGATGGCTCGCCTGGAAAAGTAGTGGCGGCTGAGCATGACGTAATGTGGGACAGCCACCGCCATAAGGCTTTTAAAACTCTCCTTCTCCACCAGACGGAATGACAGCATTTCAAAGGACAGTAATTTTGAAATGCTGGCATTCAGGGCCAGGGATCGCCAGTGGGTAGGGGGGTACTTCCTCTTCCTCTCCAGTGTTTGGGAGATGGAGAGCTGAACGCTTCCGTGGGACATTGTGGAGATGCTTGGTGACTCAGATGGTGGTGTTGCTGAAAGATCCTCTGTTTGCGGGGTGGCAGATGGCACTGTCACTCCAGAGGTGGATAAAGAAGCCGAGACTGCAGCAGAAGAGGAAGCAGGAGGAGCCAGAGACCTTTCTTGGTTTTTGAGGTGTCTACTCCATTGCAGCTAGTGCTTTGCACTTAGATGCCTGGTCATGCAAGTTGTGCTCAGGTTGAGAACGTTTATTCTTTGCTTCAGGCTCTGATTGCACAGTGTGCAAACCACTCGTGTCTTGTCGTCAGCAAATTGTCTGAAGAACTGGCATGCCAGGGAACTCCTTAGAGCTGGCTTGGGTGTGCTCGGTCCCTTGCTGCGGTGGGCAGTAGCAGGTGTACTGTCTAGGGGATGGCCACTCCGCTTTTGCACCCTGCTCCCTCTTCTGCTGTGCTGGTGGCTCTGTGCGACCACCACCTCTACATCCGAACTACACAGGTCACTCGCATGACCTTGATTCCATGTGGGGTCGAGGACCTCATCGTCCTCCACATCATCTTCCACCCAGTCTTCACCCCTGCCCTCCTTGTCAGGCCTCATGCACACGACCGTTGTGTGCATCCGTGGCCGTTGTGCCGTTTTCCGTTTTTTTTCGCGGACCCATTGACTTTCAATGGGTCCGTGGAAAAATCGGAAAATGCACCGTTTTGCAGCCGAGGCCGTGATCCGTGTTTCCTGGCTGTGAAAAAAATATGACCTGTCCTATTTTTTTCACGGCCAACGGTTCACGGACCCATTCAAGTCAATGGGTCCGTGAAAAATCACGGATGCACACAAGATTGTCATCCGTTTCCGTGATCCGTGTCAGTTTTTTCCTATCATTTCAATGGCAAACTTGACTTAGATTCTTTTTTCATTTTTTTCATTTTTCATGTCCGTGGATCCTCCAAAAAACAAGGAAGACCCACGGATGAAAAAACGGTCACGGATCACGGACCTACGGACACCCGTTTTTGCGGACCTTAAAAAAAAACTGTCGTATGCATGAGGCCTCAGTCTGCACACTTTTGAAAACCCCAGCAGTTGGCACCTGTGTTTCGTCATCATCCGAGACGTGCTGCGATGGTCATCCCATGTAATCATCTTGAAAGATAAATGGTTGGGCATCTGTGCATCTCTTCCACTTCCAGGGCTAGGTGAAACCCTGCTAACAGAGTCATCAAAAAGCAGAAGAGACTGTTGCATGACTTGGGGCTTAGACTGCATGGCTGATTTGCAAGGGGGTGAGGTGAAAGACTGATGGACATCGGCTTCAGGTGCCAACTCTGATCTTTCAGCGGGAGACTGGGTGGGAGACAATGTGAATTAACTGGAGGCACTGTCAGCAACCCAATCTACTATTGTCTGTACTTGTTCAGGCCTCACCATTTGTAGAGCCGCATTAGGCCCGACCAAATACCGCAGCAGGTTCTGTCGCCTATTCGCACCTGAGAAAGGGGTTTCACTTATGCGTGTAGCTGAAACAGATCGACCATGTCCTTTCCCTGCAACAGAAACTCCACCAGCAGCTCCACGACCAGGGCCACGTCCCTTATTTAACGCTCACCTCATATTTCTCACATTTAGGATATTGCCCTAAATGGGTATTTTATTAATAGCAGAATAGAACCACAGTATGTAAAGGGTGTATCTCACACATACAGATGCAGACTATGCTGCATTTAAAGATTTTTGCCCAAATGGGGTGTCTTATTAATAGCAGAATAGAACCACAGTATCTAAAGGGTGTATCTCACAATGACCTATGCAGCAAAGGCTGCAAAATTACCTTTTTTGCCCAAAATTTTGCAACAAGGGCTGTAAAATGGTGTATTTTGCCCAAAAAGGGTGTTTTATAAAACCCAGAAAATTATAGCTGTATTTCTAGCTTAAATTGCACACTGACTATTATTATGACAGATTATTATTGCAGTATTTCAAGCTTGGATTTGAATGTCACAAAAGCACAGATGCTGTGCTGGTGCACTGAGCTTGCATAAAATGGCCGCCGCCGCCCACCTAACTAACAGACGGATAAAGTTATTTTTCTCTGTCACTGGGCTCAGGGCAGGGTAAAAAGATTGTGCACTGCACCCACACAACTAAATCTATGTAGATCGCAGAGTTCAATTGGAGTTCTGATTAAAGATTCTGTCCTATTCTCTCCCTCACACCAGCCGCATCCTCTCCCTACACTAGTAAGAGCAGAGTGACGTGCAGCGCTACGTGACTCCAGATTATATAGAGGCTGGGTCACATGCTGCACTGGGCAATCACAGCCATGCCAATAGTAGGCATGTCTATGTTAACTTCTACGGTCACACAGTTAAATGCTCTGCAGCCTTTCAAAAAGCGCGAAGAAATCGCCGAACACCGAACCTGAACCCAAACTTTGACTGAAATGTTCGGATTTGGGTCTGGGGTCCAAAAATCCTAAAGTTCAGTACGAACCCGAAATTTACAGTTTGGGTTCTCTCAATCCTATTTAAAAGTAATATCAGGAAGTATTACTTAAGGCCTCATGCACACGACCGTTGTGTGCATCCGTGGCCGTTGTGCCGTTTTCCGTTTTTTTTCGCGGACCCATTGACTTTCAATGGGTCCGTGGAAAAATCGGAAAATGAACCGTTTTGCAGCCGAGGCCGTGATCCGTGTTTCCTGGCCGTGAAAAAAATATGACCTGTCCTATTTTTTTCACGGCCAACGGTTCACGGACCCATTCAAGTCAATGGGTCCGTGAAAAATCACGGATGCACACAAGATTGTCATCCGTTTCCGTGATCCGTGTCCGTGATCCGTGTCCGTTTTTTCCTATCATTTCAATGGCAAACTTGACTTAGATTCTTTTTTCATTTTTCATGTCCGTGGATCCTCCAAAAAACAAGGAAGACCCACGGACGGAAAAACGGTCACGGATCACGGACCTACGGACCCCGTTTTTGCGGACCTTAAAAAAAAATGGTCGTATGCATGAGGCCTTACTGAGAAAGTAGTGGATGCATGGAATAGCCTTCCTGCAGAAGTGGTAGCTGCAAATACAGTGAAGGAGTTGAAGCATGCATGGGATAGGCATAAGGCCATCCTTCATTTAAGATAGGGCCAGGGGCTATCCATAGTATTCAGTATATTGGGCAGACTAGATGGGCCAAATGGTTCTTATCTGCCGACACATTTTATTTTTCTTAGCTAAGTTAACTAACATTACTATTAGGTTGGCTCCAGGTCCAAATGGATTACACCAAAGAGTTCTTACAGAATTCGGTTCAGTTACTGCCGTGTCACTGTCATAACTTTTAGACATTCTCTAGGGACTGATATAGTGCCATATGACTGGAACAAGGCAAATGTGTTGCCAAACAGCTCTAGGCCCCCCACAGGTGATTATAGACCAGTTAAACTTCTATTGTGGGTAAACTGTGTTAAGGACTATATCCAGGTGTATGTGACTATAAATAATATCGTTAGTGATAACCAGCATGGGTTTAAAAAGGAGAGAAGTTGTCACACTAACCTGATTTGTGATTATGAGGAGGTGAGTAAAAGCCTGGACAGAAGGGCAGCTGTGCATGTAGTGTTTCTGTATTTTGCAAAGACATGTCTCTCGTAGATGTTTAATAGGTACAATAAGGTCTATAAGCTTAGAAAGTACAGGGAGTGCAGAATTATTAGGCAAGTTGTATTTTTGAGGATTAATTTTATTATTGAACAACCACCATGTTCTCAATGAATCCAAAAAACTCATTAATATCAAAGCTGAATATTTTTGGAAGTAGTTTTTAGTTTTAGCTATTTTAGGGGGATATCTGTGTGTGCAGGTGACTATTACTGTACATAATTATTAGGCAACTTAACAAAAAACAAATATATACCCATTTCAATTATTTATTTTTACCAGTGAAACCAATATAACATCTCAATAGAGTTGAGCGAACACCTGGATGTTCGGGTTCGAGAAGTTCGGCCGGAAATCTTCGTCCCGAACCCGAACCCCATTGAAGTCAATGGGGACCCGAACTTTTCGGCACTAAAAAGGCTGTAAAACAGCCCAGGAAAGAGCTAGAGGGCTGCAAAAGGCAGCAACATGTAGGTAAATCCCCTGCAAACAAATGTGGATAGGGAAATGAATTAAAATAAAAATTAAATAAATAAAAATTAACCAAAATCAATTGGAGAGAGGTTCCATAGCAGAGAATCTGGCTTCCCGTCACCCACCACTGGAACAGTCCATTCTCAGATATTTAGGCCCCGGCACCCAGGCAGAGGAGAGAGGTCCCGTAACAGAGAATCTGTCTTCATGTCAGCAGAGAATTAGTCTGCATGTCATAGCAGAGAATGAGGCTTCACGTCAGCCACCACTGCAACAGTCCATTGGCATATATTTAGGCCCAGCACCCAGGCAGAGGAGGGAGGTCCCGTAACAGACAATCTGTCTTCATGTCAGCAGAGAATTAGTCTGCATGTCATAGCAGAGAATTAGGCTTCACGTCAGCCACCACTGCAACAGTCCATTGGCATATATTTAGGCCCAGCACACACACAGGCAGAGGAGAGAGGTCCCGTAACAGAGAATCTGTCTTCATGTCAGCAGAGAATTAGTCTGCATGTCATAGCAGAGAATGAGGCTTCACGTCAGCCACCACTGCAACAGTCCATTGGCATATATTTAGGCCCAGCACACACACAGGCAGAGGAGAGAGGTCCCGTAACAGAGAATCTGGCTTCATGTCAGCAGAGAATCAGTCTGCATGTCATAGCAGAGAATGAGGCTTCACGTCAGCCACCACTGCAACAGTCCATTGGCATATATTTAGGCCCAGCACACACACAGGCAGAGGAGAGAGGTCCCGTAACAGAGGATCTGGCTTCATGTCAGCAGAGAATCAGTCTGCATGTCATAGCAGAGAATCAGGCTTCACGTCAGCCACCACTGCAACAGTCCATTGTCATAAATTTAGGCCCAGCACCCAGGCAGAGGAGAGAGGTCCCGTAACAGACAATCTGGCTTCATGTCAGCAGAGAATTAGTCTGCATGTCATAGCAGAGAATCAGGCTTCACGTCAGCCACCACTGCAACAGTCCATTGGCATATATTTAGGCCTAGCACACAGGCAGAGCAGAGAGGTCCCGTAACAGACGATCTGGCTTCATGTCAGCAGAGAATCAGTCTGCATGTCATAGCAGAGAATGAGGCTTCACGTCAGCCACCACTGCAACAGTCCATTGGCATATATTTAGGCCCAGCACCCAGGCAGAGGAGGGAGGTCCCGTAACAGAGAATCTGTCTTCATGTCAGCAGAGAATTAGTCTGCATGTCATAGCAGAGAATGAGGCTTCACGTCAGCCACCACTGCAACAGTCCATTGGCATATATTTAGGCCCAGCACACACACAGGCAGAGGAGAGAGGTCCCGTAACAGAGGATCTGGCTTCATGTCAGCAGAGAATCAGTCTGCATGTCATAGCAGAGAATCAGGCTTCACGTCAGCCACCACTGCAACAGTCCATTGTCATAAATTTAGGCCCAGCACCCAGGCAGAGGAGAGAGGTCCCGTAACAGAGAATCTGGCTTCATGTCAGCAGAGAATCAGTCTTCATATCATAGCAGAGAATCAGGCTTCACGTCACCCACCACTGTAAGAGTCAATTTTCATAAATTTAGGCCCAGAACCCAGGCAGAGGAGAAAGGTCCCGTAACAGACAATCTGGCTTCATGTCAGCAGAGAATCAGTCTTCATATCATAGCAGAGAATCAGGCTTCACGTCACCCACCACTGTAAGAGTCAATTTTCATAAATTTAGGCCCAGAACCCAGGCAGAGGAGAAAGGTCCCGTAACAGACAATCTGGCTTCATGTCAGCAGAGAATCAGTCTTCATATCATAGCAGAGAATCAGGCTTCACGTCACCCACCACTGTAAGAGTCAATTTTCATAAATTTAGGCCCAGAACCCAGGCAGAGGAGAAAGGTCCCGTAACAGACAATCTGGCTTCATGTCAGCAGAGAATCAGTCTTCATATCATAGCAGAGAATCAGGCTTCACGTCACCCACCACTGCAACAGTCCATTGGCATATATTTAGGCCTAGCACACAGGCAGAGCAGAGAGGTCCCGTAACAGACAATCTGGCTTCATGACAGCAGAGAATCAATCTGCATGTCATAGCAGAGAATCAGGCTTCACGTCAGCCACCACTGCAACAGTCCATTGTCATAAATTTAGGCCCAGCACCCAGGCAGAGGAGAGAGGTCCCGTAACAGACAATCTGGCTTCATGTCAGCAGAGAATTAGTCTGCATGTCATAGCAGAGAATCAGGCTTCATGTCAGCCACCACTGCAACAGTCCATTGGCATATATTTAGGCCTAGCACACAGGCAGAGGAGAGGTTCATTCAACTTTGGGTAGCATCGCAATATAATGGTAAAATGAAAATAAAAATAGGATTGAATGAGGAAGTGCCCTGGAGTCCAATAATATATGGTTATGGGGAGGTAGTTAATGTCTAATCTGGACAAGGGACGGACAGGTCCTGTGGGATCCATGCCTGGTTCATTTTTATGAACGTCAGCTTGTCCACATTGGCTGTAGACAGGCGGCTGCGTTTGTCTGTAATGACGCCCCCTGCCGTGCTGAATACACGTTCAGACAAAACGCTGGCTGCCGGGCAGGCCAGCACCTCCAAGGCATAAAAGGCTAGCTCTGGCCACGTGGACAATTTAGAGACCCAGAAGTTGAATGGGGCCGAACCATCAGTCAGTACGTGGAGGGGTGTGCACACGTACTGTTCCACCATGTTAGTGAAATGTTGCCTCCTGCTAACACGTTGCGTATCAGGTGGTGGTGCAGTTAGCTGTGGCGTGTTGACAAAAGTTTTCCACATCTCTGCCATGCTAACCCTGCCCTCAGAGGAGCTGGCCGTGACACAGCTGCCTTGGCGACCTCTTGCTCCTCCTCTGCCTTGGCCTTGGGCTTCCACTTGTTCCCCTGTGACATTTGGGAATGCTCTCAGTAGCGCGTCTACCAACGTGCGCTTGTACTCGCGCATCTTCCTATCACGCTCCAGTGCAGGAAGTAAGGTGGGCACATTGTCTTTGTAGCGTGGATCCAGCAGGGTGGCAACCCAGTAGTCCGCACAGGTTAAAATGTGGGCAACTCTGCTGTCGTTGCGCAGGCACTGCAGCATGTAGTCGCTCATGTGTGCCAGGCTGCCCAGGGATAAGGACAAGCTGTCCTCTGTGGGAGGCGTATCGTCATCGTCCTGCCTTTCCCCCCAGCCACGCACCAGTGATGGACCCGAGCTGCGTTGGGTGCCACCCCGCTGTGACCATGCTTCATCCTCATCCTCCTCCACCTCCTCCTCATCCTCGTCCTCCTCGTCCTCCAGTAGTGGGCCCTGGCTGGCCACATTTGTACCTGGCCTCTGCTGTTGCCAAAAACCTCCCTCTGAGTCACTTCGAAGAGACTGGCCTGAAAGTGCTAAAAATGACCCCTCTTCCTCCTCCTCCTCCTCCTCCTGGGCCACCTCCTCTTCCATCATCGCCCTCAGTGTTTTCTCAAGGAGACATAGAAGTGGTATTGTAACGCTGATAACGGTGTCATCGCCACTGGCCATGTTGGTGGAGTACTCGAAACAGCGCAACAGGGCACACAGGTCTCGCATGGAGGCCCAGTCATTGGTGGTGAAGTGGTGCTGTTCTGTAGTGCGACTGACCCGTGCGTGCTGCAGCTGAAACTCCACTATGGCCTGCTGCTGCTCGCACAGTCTGTCCAGCATGTGCAAGGTGGTCGCATATGAGGCGGTGAGCGGGAAGGCCGAAGTTACGCTGTAGCGCAGACAGGCGAGCAGCAGCAGGATGTGAACGCCGGAAGCGCGAACAGACGGCCCGCACTTTATGCAGCAGCTCTGACATGTCGGGGTAGTTGTGAATGAACTTCTGCACCACCAAATTCAGCACATGCGCCAAGCAAGGGATGTGCGTCAAATTGGCTAGTCCCAGAGCTGCAACGAGATTTCGCCCATTATCACACACCACCAGGCCGGGCTTGAGGCTCACCGGCAGCAACCACTCGTCGGTCTGTTGTTCTATACCCCGCCACAACTCCTGTGCGGTGTGGGGCCTGTCCCCCAAACATATGAGTTTCAGAATGGCCTGCTGACGTTTACCCCGGGCTGTGCTGAAGTTGGTGGTGAAGGTGTGTGGCTGACTGGATGAGCAGGTGGAAGAAGAGGAGGAGGAAGCCGAGAAGGAGGAGGTGGCAACAGGAGGCAAAGAATGTTGCCCTGCGATCCTTGGCGGCGGAAGGACGTGCGCCAAACAGCTCTCCGCCTGGGGCCCAGCTGCCACTACATTTACCCAGTGTGCAGTTAGGGAGATATAGCGTCCCTGGCCGTGCTTACTGGTCCACGTATCTGTGGTTAGGTGGACCTTGCCACAGATGGCGTTGCGCAGTGCACACTTGATTTTATCGGATACTTGGTTGTGCAGGGAAGGCACGGCTCTCTTGGAGAAGTAGTGCCGGCTGGGAACAACATACTGTGGGACAGCAAGCGACATGAGCTGTTTGAAGCTGTCTGTGTCCACCAGCCTAAATGACAGCATTTCATAGGCCAGTAGTTTAGAAATGCTGGCATTCAGGGCCAGGGATCGAGGGTGGCTAGGTGGGAATTTACGCTTTCTATCAAATGTTTGTGAGATGGAGAGCTGAACGCTGGCGTGTGACATGGTTGAGACGCTTGGTGACGGAGGTGGTGGTGGTGGTGTTGGTGGTACATCCCCTGTTTGCTGGGCGGCAGGTGCCAACGTTCCTCCAGAGGCGGAGGAAGAGGCCGAGGCGGCAGCAGCAGAATAGGCCGAGGCGGCAGCAGCAGAAGAGGTAGCAGGGGGAGCCTGAGTGACTTCCTTGGTTTTAAGGTGTTTACTCCACTGCAGTTCATGCTTTGCATGCAGGTGCCTGGTCATGCAGGTTGTGCTCAGGTTCAGAACGTTAATGCCTCGCTTCAGGCTCTGATGGCACAGCGTGCAAACCACTCGGGTCTTGTCGTCAGCACATTGTTTGAAGAAGTGCCATGCCAGGGAACTCCTTGAAGCTGCCTTTGGGGTGCTCGGTCCCAGATGGCGGCGGTCAGTAGCAGGCGGAGTCTCTTGGCGGCGGGTGTTCTGCTTTTGCCCACTGCTCCCTCTTTTGCTACGCTGTTGGCTCGGTCTCACCACTGCCTCTTCCTCCGAACTGTGAAAGTCAGTGGCACGACCTTCATTCCATGTGGGGTCTAGGACCTCATCGTCCCCTGCATCGTCTTCCACCCAGTCTTGATCCCTGACCTCCTGTTCAGTCTGCACACTGCAGAAAGACGCAGCAGTTGGCACCTGTGTTTCGTCATCATCAGAGACATGCTGAGGTGGTATTCCCATGTCCTCATCATCAGGAAACATAAGTGGTTGTGCGTCAGTGCATTCTATGTCTTTCACCGCTGGGGAAGGGCTAGGTGGATGCCCTTGGGAAACCCTGCCAGCGGAGTCTTCAAACAGCATAAGAGACTGCTGCATAACTTGAGGCTGAGACAGTTTCCCTGGTATGCATGGGGGTGATGTGACAGACTGATGGGGTTGGTTTTCAGGCGCCATCTGTGCGCTTTCTGCAGAAGACTGGGTGGGAGATAATGTGAACGTGCTGGATCCACTGTCGGCCACCCAATTGACTAATGCCTGTACCTGCTCAGGCCTTACCATCCTTAGAACGGCATTGGGCCCCACCATATATCGCTGTAAATTCTGGCGGCTACTGGGACCTGAGGTAGTTGGTACACTAGGACGTGTGGATGTGGCAGAACGGCCACGTCCTCTCCCAGCACCAGAGGGTCCACTAACACCACCACGACCATGTCCACGTCCGCGTCCCTTACTAGATGTTTTTCTCATTGTTATGGTTCACCACAACAACAAATATATTATTTGGCCCAATGTATTGTATTCAAATTCAGCGGGATATAAATTTGAGGCCTAGTATTTAGGCGCTGGGTGACCGGTATGGATTTAGTGACAGAATTAGACTTGGAAATGCACAGAAGCGTGTGTGTGAAGTTATTCTGAATGACCCTATGTGCACCTTCAATATGATCTACCCTTTTAGGGATAGATTTCAAATAGCTCTGATATAGCAGAAACGACTAAATTATGAAATTGCTAAATTGGGAATTGTATTTCAACCCAGAACAAAAAATGTGCTTTGACGGACACTAAATAACTTTCCCAGCCACAACAGGACAGCGGTAACGAGAGATTTAGCGGGATATAAATTTGAGGCCTAGTATTTAGGCGCTGGGTGACAGGTATGGGTTTAGTGACAGAATTAGATTTGGAAATGCACAGTAGCGGGTGTGTGAAGTTATTCTGAATGACCCTATGTGCACCTTGAATATTATATACCCTTTTAGGGATAGATTTCAAATAGCTCTGATATAGCAGAAACCACTAAATTATGAAATTGCTAAATTGGGAATTGTATTTCAACCCAGAACAAGAAATGTGCTTGAACGGACACTAAATAACTCGCCCAGCTACAGCACTAGGGACAGATTTAGCGGGATATAAATTTGAGGCCTAGTATTTAGGCGCTGGGTGACAGGTATGGGTTTAGTGCCAGAATTAGACTTGGAAATACACAGTAGCGGGTGTGTGTGAAGTTATTCTGAATGACCCAATGTGCACCTTGAATATTATATACCCTTTTAGGGATAGATTTCAAATAGCTCTGATATAGCAGAAACCACTAAATTATGAAATTGCTAAATTGGGAATTGTATTTCAACCCAGAACAAGAAATGTGCTTGAACGGACACTAAATAACTCGCCCAGCTACAGCACTAGGGACAGATTTAGCGGGATATAAATTTGAGGCCTAGTATTTAGGCGCTGGGTGACAGGTATGGGTTTAGTGACAGAATTAGACTTGGAAATACACAGTAGCGGGTGTGTGTGAAGTTATTCTGAATGACCCAATGTGCACCTTGAATATTATATACCCTTTTAGGGATAGATTTCAAATAGCTCTGATATAGCAGAAACCACTAAATTATGAAATTGCTAAATTGGGAATTGTATTTCAACCCAGAACAAGAAATGTGCTTGAACGGACACTAAATAACTCGCCCAGCTACAGCACTAGGGACAGATTTAGCGGGATATAAATTTGAGGCCTAGTATTTAGGCGCTGGGTGACAGGTATGGGTTTAGTGACAGAATTAGACTTGGAAATACACAGTAGCGGGTGTGTGTGAAGTTATTCTGAATGACCCAATGTGCACCTTGAATATTATATACCCTTTTAGGGATAGATTTCAAATAGCTCTGATATAGCAGAAACCACTAAATTATGAAATTGCTAAATTGGGAATTGTATTTCAACCCAGAACAAGAAATGTGCTTGAACGGACACTAAATAACTCGCCCAGCTACAGCACTAGGGACAGATTTAGCGGGATATAAATTTGAGGCCTAGTATTTAGGCGCTGGGTGACAGGTATGGGTTTAGTGACAGAATTAGACTTGGAAATACACAGTAGCGGGTGTGTGTGAAGTTATTCTGAATGACCCAATGTGCACCTTGAATATTATATACCCTTTTAGGGATAGATTTCAAATAGCTCTGATATAGCAGAAACCACTAAATTATGAAATTGCTAAATTGGGAATTGTATTTCAACCCAGAACAAGAA
The DNA here is from genome assembly GCF_014858855.1 of Bufo gargarizans. Classification (NCBI taxonomy): domain Eukaryota; kingdom Metazoa; phylum Chordata; class Amphibia; order Anura; family Bufonidae; genus Bufo; species Bufo gargarizans. The sequence continues at coordinate 29,834,134 of NC_058083.1, read as the reverse complement.
ATGTGCTTGAACGGACACTAAATAACTCGCCCAGCTACAGCACTAGGGACAGATTTAGCGGGATATAAATTTGAGGCCTAGTATTTAGGCGCTGGGTGACAGGTATGGGTTTAGTGACAGAATTAGACTTGGAAATACACAGTAGCGGGTGTGTGTGAAGTTATTCTGAATTACCCAATGTGCACCTTGAATATTATATACCCTTTTAGGGATAGATTTCAAATAGCTCTGATATAGCAGAAACCACTAAATTATGAAATTGCTAAATTGGGAATTGTATTTCAACCCAGAACAAGAAATGTGCTTGAACGGACACTAAATAACTCGCCCAGCTACAGCACTAGGGACAGATTTAGCGGGATATAAATTTGAGGCCTAGTATTTAGGCGCTGGGTGACAGGTATGGGTTTAGTGACAGAATTAGACTTGGAAATACACAGTAGCGGGTGTGTGTGAAGTTATTCTGAATGACCCAATGTGCACCTTGAATATTATATACCCTTTTAGGGATAGATTTCAAATAGCTCTGATATAGCAGAAACCACTAAATTATGAAATTGCTAAATTGGGAATTGTATTTCAACCCAGAACAAGAAATGTGCTTGAACGGACACTAAATAACTCGCCCAGCTACAGCACTAGGGACAGATTTAGCGGGATATAAATTTGAGGCCTAGTATTTAGGCGCTGGGTGACAGGTATGGGTTTAGTGACAGAATTAGACTTGGAAATACACAGTAGCGGGTGTGTGTGAAGTTATTCTGAATGACCCAATGTGCACCTTGAATATTATATACCCTTTTAGGGATAGATTTCAAATAGCTCTGATATAGCAGAAACCACTAAATTATGAAATTGCTAAATTGGGAATTGTATTTCAACCCAGAACAAGAAATGTGCTTGAACGGACACTAAATAACTCGCCCAGCTACAGCACTAGGGACAGATTTAGCGGGATATAAATTTGAGGCCTAGTATTTAGGCGCTGGGTGACAGGTATGGGTTTAGTGACAGAATTAGACTTGGAAATACACAGTAGCGGGTGTGTGTGAAGTTATTCTGAATGACCCAATGTGCACCTTGAATATTATATACCCTTTTAGGGATAGATTTCAAATAGCTCTGATATAGCAGAAACCACTAAATTATGAAATTGCTAAATTGGGAATTGTATTTCAACCCAGAACAAGAAATGTGCTTGAACGGACACTAAATAACTCGCCCAGCTACAGCACTAGGGACAGATTTAGCTGGATATAAATTTGAGGCCTAGTATTTAGGCGCTGGGTGACCGGTATGGATTTAGTGACAGAATTAGACTGGGATATGGCCAAAAAATAAACAGACTATTGCTGGTTAAATGCACTTGGTGTGACAGCTTCACCCTGATGTAGGCTTTAGCCAAAAAACAACCACACCATTGAGGGTTAAATGCACTTGGTGACAGGCGCAGCTTGCCCCTGATTTAGTATATGGCCAAAAAATGAACAGACTATTGCTGGTTAAATGCACTTGGTGTGACAGCTTCACCCTGATGTAGGCTTTAGCCAAAAAACAACCACACCATTGAGGGTTAAATGCACTTGGTGACAGGCGCAGCTTGCCCCTGATTTAGTATATGGCCAAAAAATGAACAGACTATTGCTGGTTAAATGCACTTGGTGTGACAGCTTCACCCTGATGTAGGCTTTAGCCAAAAAACAACCACACCATTGAGGGTTAAATGCACTTGGTGACAGGCGCAGCTTGCCCCTGATTTTGTATATGGCCAAAAAATGAACAGACTATTGCTGGTTAAATGCACTTGGTGTGACAGCTTCACCCTGATGTAGGCTTTAGCCAAAAAACAACCACACCATTGAGGGTTAAATGCACTTGGTCGCAGCTTGTGCTGGCGCACCACAAGACACAAAATGGCCGCCGATCACCCCAGAAAAATGTGACTGACAAACGGTCTGTGCAGCCTAAAAACAGTGAGCAATTGAGGATCAGCAGCTCAATGATCCACAGCTGCAGATCGATCAGTTAATCAAGTCCTTTGGAGGAGTTAATCTGCCTAATCTCGCCCTACTGTCGCAGCCGCAACCTCTCCCTACGCTAATCAGAGCAGAGTGACGGGCGGCGCTATGTGACTCCAGCTTAAATAGAGGCTGGGTCACATGGTGCTCTGGCCAATCACAGCCATGCCAATAGTAGGCATGGCTGTGATGGCCTCTTGGGGCAAGTAGTATGACGCTTGTTGATTGGCTGCTTTGCAGCCTTTCAAAAAGCGCCAAGAAAGCGTCACAAAAGCGCGAAGAAAGCGACGAACACCGAACCCGAACCCGGACTTTTACGAAAATGTCCGGGTTCGGGTCCGTGTCACGGACACCCCAAAATTCGGTACGAACCCGAACTATACAGTTCGAGTTCGCTCATCCCTACATCTCAACATTCACAAATATACATTTCTGACATTCAAAAACAAAACAAAAACAAATCAGTGACCAATATAGCCACCTTTCTTTGCAAGGACACTCAAAAGCCTGCCATCCATGGATTCTGTCAGTGTTTTGATCTGCTCACCATCAACATTGCGTGCAGCAGCAACCACAGCCTCCCAGACACTGTTCAGAGAGGTGTACTGTTTTCCCTCCTTGTAAATCTCACATTTGATGATGGACCACAGGTTCTCAATGGGGTTCAGATCAGGTGAACAAGGAGGCCATGTCATTAGATTTTCTTCTTTTATACCCTTTCTTGCCAGCCACGCTGTGGAGTACTTGGACGCGTGTGATGGAGCATTGTCCTGCATAAAAATCATGTTTTTCTTGAAGGATGCAGACTTCTTCCTGTACCACTGCTTGAAGAAGGTGTCTTCCAGAAACTGGCAGTAGGACTGGGAGTTGAGCTTGACTCCATCCTCAACCCGAAAAGGCCCCACAAGCTCATCTTTGATGATACCAGCCCAAACCAGTACTCCACCTTGCTGGCGTCTGAGTCGGACTGGAGCTCTCTGCCCTTTACCAATCCAGCCACGGGCCCATCCATCTGGCCCATCAAGACTCACTCTCATTTCATCAGTCCATAAAACCTTAGAAAAATCAGTCTTGAGATATTTCTTGGCCCAGTCTTGACGTTTCAGCTTGTGTGTCTTGTTCAGTGGTGGTCGTCTTTCAGCCTTTCTTACCTTGGCCATGTCTCTGAGTATTGCACACCTTGTGCTTTTGGGCACTCCAGTGATGTTGCAGCTCTGAAATATGGCCAAACTGGTGGCAAGTGGCATCTTGGCAGCTGCACGCTTGACTTTTCTCAGTTCATGGGCAGTTATTTTGCGCCTTGGTTTTTCCACACGCTTCTTGCGACCCTGTTGACTATTTTGAATGAAACGCTTGATTGTTCGATGATCACGCTTCAGAAGCTTTGCAATTTTAAGAGTGCTGCATCCCTCTGCAAGATATCTCACTATTTTTGACTTTTCTGAGCCTGTCAAGTCCTTCTTTTGACCCATTTTGCCAAAGGAAAGGAAGTTGCCTAATAATTATGCACACCTGATATAGGGTGTTGATGTCATTAGACCACACCCCTTCTCATTACAGAGATGCACATCACCTAATATGCTTAATTGGTAGTAGGCTTTCGAGCCTATACAGCTTGGAGTAAGACAACATGCATAAAGAGGATGATGTGGTCAAAATACTCATTTGCCTAATAATTCTGCACTCCCTGTATAGTTTGTGTCTAGAGAGTTATAAGTCCCGGGTTATAAGTGGTGTATCCCAAGGTTCAGTGCTGGGTCCACTATTATTTAATTTATTTATTAATGATATCAAGGATGGGATTATGAGCACAATTTCTATTTTAGCAGATTACACCAAGCTATGTAGTACTGTGTAGTCTAAGGAAGATGTACAAAACTACAAGCTGACTTTGACATCAACTTGGCAAATGAAGTTCAATGTGGATAAATGTAAAGTTCTGCATCTGGGTAGTAATAATCTACATGCATCATATGTCCTAGGGGAAGTAACACTGGGAGAATCACTTTTCCAAAAGGATTTGGTGTACAGTCGTGGCCAAAAGTTTTGAGAATTACATAAGTATTGGAAATGGGAAAAGTTGCTGCTTAAGTTTTTATAATAGCAATTTGCATATATTCCAGAATGTTATGAAGAGTGATCACATGAATTGCATAGTCCTTCTTTGCCATGAAAATTAACTTAATCCTCCAAAAAACTTTCCACTGCATTTCATTGCTGTCATTAAAGGACCTGCTGAGATCATTTTAGTAATCGTCTTGTTAACTCGGGTGAGAATGTTGACGAGCACAAGGCTGGAGATCATTATGTCAGGCTGATTGGGTTAAAATGGCAGACTTGACCTGTTAAAAGGAGGGTGATGCTTGAAATCATTGTTCTTCCATTGTTAACCATGGTGACCTGCAAAGAAACGCGTGCAGCCATCATTGCGTTTGCCCAAAAACACAGCCATGAATAAAGAATGGTACCAAAACACCCTCCAACAGCAACTTTTTCCAACAATCCAACAACAGTTTGGTGAAGAACAATGCATTTTCCAGCACGATGGAGCACCGTGCCATAAGGCAAAAGTGATAACTAAGTGGCCTGGAAACTCTCCAGATCTTAATCCCATTGAGAACTTGTGGTCAATCCTCAAGAGGCGGGTGGACAAACAAAAACCCACTAATTCTGACAAACTCCAAGAAGTGATTATGAAAGAATGGGTTGCTATCAGTCAGGAATTGGCCCAGAAGTTGATTGAGAGCATGTCCAGTCGAATTGCAGAGGTCCTGAAAAAGAAGGGCCAACACTGTAAATACTGACTCTTTGCATAAATGTCATGTAATTGTCGATAAAAGCCTTTGAAACGTATGAAGTGCTTGTAATTATATTTCACTACATCACAGAAACAACTGAAACAAAGATCTAAAAGCAGTTTAGCAGCAAACTTTGTGAAAACTAATATTTGTGTCATTCTCAAAACTTTTGGCCACGACTGTACTTGTAGATCATAGATTAAATAACAGCATACAATGTCAATCAGCTGCTTGTAAGGCTATCAGGATATTTTCATGTATTAAGTGAGGCGTAGACTTGCGTGACAGGGATGTAATATTACCACTTTTGCCACTTTACAAAGCATTGGTGCGGTCTCACCCGAAATGTGCAGTTCAGTTCTGGGCACCAGTCCATAGAAAAGATGCCCTGGAGCTGCAAAAAGTACAGAGGAGAACGACTAAATTGTTGAGGGTCCTGGAGGGTCTTATGAAAGATTAAAATAATTAAATGTATTTAGTTTTGAAAAGAGATGTGTAAAGGGGTGACATTATTAACCTATTCAAATATATAAATGGGCCATACAAAAAATATGGTGAAAAGCTGTTCCATGTACAATGCACTGCCTGTGACTGGAGAAGAAAAAGTTCATTCTCCAGAGAGGTCAAGGCTTCTTTACTGTAAAAACTGTGAATCTATGGAATAGTCTACCTCAAGACGTGGTCACAACATAACAGTGGGCAGTTTTATGAAGGACTTGGATACATTCTTAAAAGTAAATGACATTAATTCTTATAAAAACTCGCTCACTCACTCACCTTTTTCTAAAATGTGCTTCCCCACTTATCCCTTGGTTGAACTTGATGGATTTATGTCCTTTTGCAACCATGTTAAGTATGTAACTATGTAATTGTTGCATTTCTTCTGCAACAAGGTACCTCTAAATTTAATAATGTCTATCTGCTCCTGAAAGAGATGTTTCTAAATGTATCCTCGCTGTTTGCATAGATCTATGGCTACAACTTTGTACGTGGAAATATGGAGCATGGAAATGGAAAAAAAATATTATCCATGTCTTTGGTATACAGACACATGGTCAATATACTGTAATCATGTTTATACATCTTGTAGACCATCTCTTCATTTGATGAGACATCTCCTGGTCTTCATGTTTGCCATAGAAGAAATAAACACAAGATCTGACCTCTTACCTAATATCACTCTGGGATACAAGATCTATGACTCCTGTGTGTTCGAACATAAAGCTGTACAGAGTGCACTGAGTATACTGTCAGGACGAGAAGAAGCCGTCCCCAACTACAGCTGTGATGAGAAGAACAAAGTGGTGGCTTTTATCGGACACCTGATGTCTTCCTCCAGTCTGTCCCTAGCGGAGATAACTGGGATCTATGGCTACCCTCAGGTAAAAAAGGACAAAAACTTGCAATATGCTTTTCTTATACAGTGGACTGAAGGTGCAGGGAAGGTTGTGGAACAAGGGAGTCAGTCACACGCTGGCAATACACAGGGAGAACATACAAACTCCATGCAGATGTTGCCCTGGTTGGATTTGCTGCCCAGTAACATTGTTACAGTATACTGCTGAAAAACATCTAAAAACAAATAGTAAAATCCTTTAGTTTAGATAACACGTCTCATAAATCATGAGTGTTAACTTTACTACATCTGTACTGTATTGTCCCTCAATATGTCCAGTAATAAAAACCTGAAATGTATGGTTCTCCTTGCTAGATCTATGTTAATGTATCCACAGTGGCTCTCTCTAACACTCCATTACAAACCAAAGACAGTCCTCTAGACAGCATTATTTCAGGGCTCTTACCCCTCATCAGCACAGAGCAGCGGGCCGGTTATCAGGTTGGGCTGAGCTCATTTGCATATTTGCACCTATTGACCGTTAAGATTCTGTATTTGCTCTATAAAAGAGATGACTTTTGAAATGGCTCCAAAGAGCTTCAGTGCGGTCCTGTAATCGGAGGCCACTGCTGCCACAAGTCAGTTCCCTAAATGTCCTCCCCACTAGATATTACAACAATAAGTGATATAATTGCAAAGTGGAACAAAACACTCAGCAGTGAAGACCATGTAAAGTAGGAGAATGGAGTCGCTGAGTACTGAGGCATATATTTCATAAAAGTCGCTGCTGTCCCCAATACAAACCTACTCTGGAATTAACATCAGCACAAAAACTGTACTTCGCCAGGAGCTTCATACATGGGTTTCCATAGCCGAGCAGCTGTGTGCAAGCCTTCCAACACCCAGTGCAATGCTTGGATGGAGTGGTGTAAAGCATGGTGCCACTAGACTCTGGAGCCAGGGACACATATTCTGTGGAGTGACCAATCAGGCTTTTCTATCTGGCAGTCTGATGAATGAGTCTCCACATAACAGTATGTGGCACCAGAACGTGAGTGAAGACCAAACAAATAACTGTGTAGCATAAATATAATATGAAGCGGAAGAACCACAAGCTAGGAGCTGTATAAATAACCTAAACCCCTGATTGGGCCAGCATTGAGCATTCTGGGTCTGGTGGCTGACAGAGGGGACAAGTGTCCAGCGGAGGCACCCATAAATCCATGAATTCCTCTCTAGAACTCCTTTATCTAATTCTTTCATTTCCATCAGAGTATTCTGCCTGATCGCATTCTTCGTAGAAACGTTGGTTCTGAAAGAAGAGTTTATAGTCTATGGTAGTAAGCTTGTGCTGTAGAGCTGAACTAACCTCTTAATAAAAAATTGTGTCCGATTTGTGTTATCTAGAGATGAGCGAATTTCTAAAAAATTTGATTCGCTAAATTTCCCAAAACAGCTATTTTCGGGATGCAGAGAGCCTTTCTAGCAGTGTAGGACACTGTACCTTGCAGTAACACACATAGGGAGTCTGCTGTGGTAGTAAAACAATACTGTGAGTCAGTATGACATGCAGATGACAGGCGTCGCTCTTAGAATCACTGCACACTTCACTTATTTGGGCAGTCACGGGGCCAAAACTGACCAAATAACTCAAGTATGAACTCAGGCTTAGGCCGAATTCAAACATCCGTGGAACACGGTCCGTGAGATCCCAGCCTGGCTTCCTGCTGAGTGCAGGAGCATACGGCATCATTGGTTGCTATGACGCCGTGCGCTTCGTGCCACTTCTGCTGTACAGTAATACACTGGTATGATCTATACAAGTGTATTACTGTACAGCAGCGGCGGCACGGAGCTTCTGCACTCAGCAGGACTCTAGGCTGGGATCTCACGGACGTGTTAATTCGGCCTTACAGGTCCATGTTAGTGTCAAGAAGAAACGCACTCCTTTTACACTGTCGTCAGCTGATTTGACATAGATGTCTACAGAACCTGTTCTATTAAACACTTATACAAGTTGAGCCCCCCGACAGAGTGGAGAGGGTGTCAGCAGTAAGTTTGTGTTGGCATCACTGATTATTTTGCCCTTCCTCTGATCCGTCAGAACAATAACCCACAAAAAACGGATCCTGTCTGTGGAGCATCTGCCTTCACTCAGTCAGCATTTGGTCAATAATCGCTAATGCCCTAAAAAAACAGGAGTGGATCTAAAACAGAGATGACACGTGAATGGAATATTTGCATGTCTTCTCTTTTTTGTACCCACTCCTGCTTTTGGCTACCAAATCACAAGCCAACTCTGATGGGACCATACAGGCCTTACAGCTGCTACAAAGACAGTATCCGTTGTGGGTCTCATTTTTCCTTCCTTCTGGCAGATCAGAAGAAGGGTCAAATAAATGATGATGTTAGCCAGGCTGAAAGGCAAAAGAGTGGCCCAGTCATGAAGTGGGGAGGGTGGGAACAGCATGAGAAGTCCACTAGTGGCCCTATGACATAGTTGTGCGGTGAAAATAGCATGAGGAGACCACAGAGTGGCCCAATGACAGAGTCTGGAGGTGGCAGCAGCATCAGGAGACCACAGAGTGTTAGATCAAATAAATAAATAAAAGGGAAATTAAAACCCCCCAGAAAAGTCTGTAATTTTCTCACTTCACCACACAACAGCTAATAAGCAAAAAGGGATTTACAACATATATCTGCACCGCACAAGGGCAAATAAGACGGACTGTAGAAATATTTCCTTGTATTAACACCATGTTAATGGCTGTATCAAACAGCACTTGCACCAAAATAACAAGATCGGTTTGCGGGAATTACAGAGCAGTATAATGGCAATTTGAATCCCCAGTCAGTGCAGCAAGGTGTAATAGGATTGCTCCTATTACTCAGGCTGTATCCTCCCCTACTGAACCCTGTTCTACATAAATGCTGTGGAATGATTCCTCCCTATTAGGGTTGAGCGAACCCAAACTGTAAAGTTCGGGTTCGTACTGAACTTGAGGATTTTTGGACCCTGGACCCGAATCCGAACATTTCAGTAAAAGGCATGGCTGTGATTGGCCAGTGCAGCATGTGACCAAGCCTCTATATAAGCTGGAGTCACGTAGCGCTGCACGTCACTCTGCTGTTGCTAGTGTAGGGAGAGGATGCTGCTGGTGCTTTCAGGGAGAGAATAGGAGAGAATCTGTGATCAGAACTCGAATCAAACTCAGCGATCTACATAGATTTAGTTGTGTAGGTGCAGGGCACAATCTTTTTACCCTGCCCGGAGCCCAGTGACAGAAAAAGATAACTTTTATCCATCTGTTAGTAGAGTTGAGCGAACACCTGGATGTTCGGGTTCGAGAAGTTCGTCCCGAACCCAAACCCCATTGAAGTCAATGGGGACCCGAACTTTTCGATACTAAAAAGGCTGTAAAACAGCCCAGGAAAGGGCTAAAGGGCTGAAAAAGGCAGCAACATGTAGGTAAATCCCCTGCAAACAAATGTGGATAGGGAAATGAATTAAAATAAAAATTAAATAAATAAAAATTAACCAAAATCAATTGGAGAGAGGTCCCATAGCAGAGAATCTGGCTTCACGTCACCCACCACTGGAACAGTCCATTCTCAGATATTTAGGCCCCGGCACCCAGGCAGAGGAGAGAGGTCCCGTAACAGACAATCTGGCTTCATGTCAGCAGAGAATCAGTCTTCATGTCATAGCAGAGAATCAGGCTTCACGTCAGCCACCACTGCAACAGTCCATTGTCATAAATTTAGGCCCAGCACCCAGGCAGAGGAGAGAGGTCCCGTAACAGACAATCTGGCTTCATGTCAGCAGAGAATCAGTCTTCATATCATAGCAGAGAATCAGGCTTCACGTCAGCCACCAATGCAACAGTCCATTGTCAGATATTTAGGCCCAGCACCCAGGCAGAGGAGAGAGATCCCGCAACAGACAATCAGGCTTCACGCCAGCCACCACTGCAACAGTCCATTGTCATAAATTTAGGCCCAGCACCCAGGCAGAGGAGAGAGGTCCCGTAACAGACAATCTGGCTTCATGTCAGCAGAGAATCAGTCTTCATATCATAGCAGAGAATCAGGCTTCACGTCACCCACTACTGTAAGAGTCCATTTTCATAAATTTAGGCCCAGCACCCAGGCAGAGGAGAGAGGTCCGGTAACAGACAATCTGGCTTCATGTCAGCAGAGAATCAGTCTTCATGTCATAGCAGAGAATCAGGCTTCACGTCAGCCACCACTGCAACAGTCCATTGTCATAAATTTAGGCCCAGCACCCAGGCAGAGGAGAGAGGTCCCGTAACAGACAATCTGGCTTCATGTCAGCAGAGAATCAGTCTTCATATCATAGCAGAGAATCAGGCCTCACGTCAGCCACCAATGCAACAGTCCATTGTCAGATATTTAGGCCCAGCACCCAGGCAGAGGAGAGAGGTCCCGTAACAGACAAACAGGCTTCACGTCAGCCACCACTGTAAGAGTCCATTTTCATAAATTTAGGCCCAGCACCCAGGCAGAGGAGAGAGGTCCCGTAACAGACAATCTGGCTTCATGTCAGCAGAGAATTAGTCTGCATGTCATAGCAGAGAATCAGGCTTCACGTCACCCAACATTGGAACAGTCCATTGGCATATATTTAGGCCCCGGCACCCAGACAGAGGAGAGGTTCATTCAAATTTGGGTAGCCTCGCAATATAATGGTAAAATGAAAATAAAAATAGGATTGAATGAGGAAGTGCCCTGGAGTACAATAATATATGGTTAAGGGGAGGTAGTTAATGTCTAATCTGGACAAGGGACGGACAGGTCCTGTGGGATCCATGCCTGGTTCATTTTTATGAACGTCAGCTTGTCCACATTGGCTGTAGACAGGCGGCTGCGTTTGTCTGTAATGACACCCCCTGCCGTGCTGAATACACGTTCAGACAAAACGCTGGCCGCCGGGCAGGCCAGCACCTCCAAGGCATAAAAGGCTAGCTCTGGCCACGTGGACAATTTAGAGACCCAGTAGTTGAATGGGGCCGAACCATCAGTCAGTACGTGGAGGGGTGTGCACACGTACTGTTCCACCATGTTAGTGAAATGTTGCCTCCTGCTAACACGTTGCGTATCAGGTGGTGGTGCAGTTAACTGTGGTGTATTAACAAAAGTTTTCCATATCTCTGCCATGCTAACCCTGCCCTCAGAGGAGCTGACCGTGACACAGCTGCCTTGGCGACCTCTTGCTCCTCCTCTGCCTTGGCCTTGGGCTTCCACTTGTGTTCCCCTGTGACATTTGGGAATTCTCTCAGTAGCGCGTCTACCAACGTGCGCTTGTACTCGCGCATCTTCCTATCACGCTCCAGTGCAGGAAGTAAGGTGGGCACATTGTCTTTGTAGCGTGGATCCAGCAGGGTGGCAACCCAGTAGTCCGCACACGTTAAAATGTGGGCAACTCTGCTGTCGTTGCGCAGGCACTGCAGCATGTAGTCGCTCATGTGTGCCAGGCTGCCCAGGGGTAAGGACAAGCTGTCCTCTGTGGGAGGCGTAACGTCATCGTCCTGCCTTTTCCCCCAGCCACGCACCAGCGATGGACCCGAGCTGCGTTGGGTGCCACCCCGCTGTGACCATGCTTCATCCTCATCCTCCTCCACCTCCTCCTCATCCTCGTCCTCCTCGTCCTCCAGTAGTGGGCCCTGGCTGGCCAAATTTGTACCTGGCCTCTGCTGTTGCCAAAAACCTCCCTCTGAGTCACTTCGAAGAGACTGGCCTGAAAGTGCTAAAAATTACCCCTCTTCCTCCTCCTCCTCCTGGGCCACCTCCTCTTCCATCATCGCCCTAAGTGTTATCTCAAGGAGACAGAAGTGGTATTGTAACGCTGATAACGGCGTCATCGCCACTGGCCATGTTGGTTGAGTACTCGAAACAGCGCAACAGGGCACACAGGTCTCGCATGGAGGCCCAGTCATTGGTGGTAAAGTGGTGCTGTTCTGTAGTGCGACTGACCCGTGCGTGCTGCAGCTGAAACTCCACTATGGCCTGCTGCTGCTTGCACAGTCTGTCCAGCATGTGCAAGGTGGAGTTCCACCTGGTGGGCATGTCGCATATGAGGCGGTGAGCGGGAAGGCCGAAGTTACGCTGTAGCGCAGACAGGCGAGCAGCGGCAGGATGTGAACGCCGGAAGCGCGAACAGACGGCCCGCACTTTATGCAGCAGCTCTGACATGTCGGGGTAGTTGTGAATGAACTTCTGCACCACCAAATTCAGCACATGCGCCAAGCAAGGGATGTGCGTCAAACTGGCTAGTCCCAGAGCTGCAACGAGATTTCGCCCATTATCACACACCACCAGGCCGGGCTTGAGGCTCACCGGACGCAACCACTCGTCGGTCTGTTGTTCTATACCCTGCCACAACTCCTGTGCGGTGTGGGGCCTGTCCCCCAAAAATATGAGTTTCAGAATGGCCTGCTGACGTTTACCCCAGGCTGTGCTGAAGTTGGTGGTGAAGGTGTGTGGCTGACTAGATGAGCAGGTGGAAGAAGAGGAGGAGGAAGTCGAGTAGGAGGAGGTGGCAACAGGAGGCAAAGAATGTTGCCCTGCGATCCTTGGCGGCGGAAGGACGTGCGCCAAACAGCTCTCCGCCTGGGGCCCAGCTGCCACTACATTTACCCAGTGTGCAGTTAGGGAGATATAGCGTCCCTGGCCGTGCTTACTGGTCCACTTATCTGTGGTTAGGTGGACCTTTCCACAGATGGCGTTGTGCAGTGCACACTTGATTTTATCGGATACTTGGTTGTGCAGGGAAGGCACGGCTCTCTTGGAGAAGTAGTGCCGGCTGGGAACAACATACTGTGGACAGCAAGCGACATGAGCTGTTTGAAGCTGTCTGTGTCCACCAGCCTAAATGACAGCATTTCATAGGCCAGTAGTTTAGAAATGCTGGCATTAAGGGCCAGGGATCGAGGGTGGCTAGGTGGGAATTTACGCTTTCTCTCAAATGTTTGTGAGATGGAGAGCTGAACGCTGCCGTGTGACATGGTTGAGACGCTTGGTGACGGAGGTGGTGGTGGTGTTGGTGGTACATCCCCTGTTTGCTGGGCGGCAGGTGCCAACGTTCCTCCAGAGTCGGAGGAAGAGGCCGAGGCGGCAGCAGCAGAAGAGGCCGAGGCGGCAGCAGCAGAAGAGGTAGCAGGGGGAGCCTGAGTGACTTCCTTGGTTTTAAGGTGTTTACTCCACTGCAGTTCATGCTTTGCATGCAGGTGCCTGGTCATGCAGGTTGTGCTCAGGTTCAGAACGTTAATGCCTCGCTTCAGGCTCTGATGGCACAGCGTGCAAACCACTCGGGTCTTGTCGTCAGCACATTGTTTGAAGAAGTGCCATGCCAGCGAACTCCTTGAAGCTGCCTTTGGGGTGCTCGGTCCCAGATGGCGGCGGTCAGTAGCAGGCGGAGTCTCTTGGCGGCGGGTGTTCTGCTTTTGCCCACTGCTCCCTCTTTTGCTACGCTGTTGGCTCGGTCTCACCACTGCCTCTTCCTCCGAACTGTGAAAGTCAGTGGCACGACCTTCATTCCATGTGGGGTCTAGGACCTCCTCGTCCCCTGCATCGTCTTCCACCCAGTCTTGATCCCTGACCTCCTGTTCAGTCTGCACACTGCAGAAAGACGCAGCAGTTGGCACCTGTGTTTCGTCATCATCAGAGACATGCTGAGGTGGTATTCCCATGTCCTCATCATCAGGAAACATAAGTGGTTGTGCGTCAGTGCATTCTATGTCTTTCACCGCTGGGGAAGGCATTTACTGACAGAATTAGACTTGGAAATGCACAGTAGCGTGTGTGTGAAGTTATTCTGAATGACCCTATGTGCACCTTGAATATTATATACCCTTTTAGAACAGTACAGCGGTAACGACAGATTTAGCGGGATATAAATTTGAGGCCCAGTATTTAGGCGCTGGGTGACCGGTATGGATTTACTGACAGAATTAGACTGGGATATGGCCAAAAAATAACCACACTATTGCTGGTTAAATGCACTTGGTGTGACAGCTTGACCAACCACACTACTGAGGGTTAAATGCACTTGGTGACGGGCGCAGCTTGCCCCTGATGTAGTATATGGCCAAAAAATGAACAGACTATTGCTGGTTAAATGCACTTGGTGTGACAGCTTGACCAACCACAATACTGAGGGTTAAATGCACTTGGTGACGGGCGCAGCTTGCCCCTGATTTAGTATATGGCCAAAAAATGAACAGACTATTGCTGGTTAAATGCACTTGGTGTGACAGCTTCACCCTGATGTAGGCTTTAGCCAAAAAACAACCACACCATTGAGGGTTAAATGCACTTGTCGACAGGCGCAGCTTGCCCCTGATGTAGTATATGGCCAAAAATTAACCACACTATTGCTGGTTAAATGCACTTGGTGTGACAGCTTCACCCTGATGTAGGCTTTAGCCAAAAAACAACCACACCATTGAGGGTTAAATGCACTTGGTCGCAGCTTGTGCTGGCGCACCACAAGACACAAAATGGCCGCCGATCACCCCAGAAAAAAGTGACTGACAAACGGTCTGGGCAGCCTAAAAACAGTGAGCAATTGAGTATCAGCAGCTTAATGACCCACAGCTGCAGATCGATCAATGGATGGAGTCTTTTGGAGGAGTTAATCAGCCTAATCTCGCCCTACTGTCGCAGCCGCAACCTCTCCCTACGCTAATCAGAGCAGAGTGACGGGCGGCGCTATGTGACTCCAGCTTAAATAGAGGCTGGGTCACATGGTGCTCTGGCCAATCACAGCCATGCCAATAGTAGGCATGGCTGTGACGGCCTCTTGGAGCAAGTAGTATGACGCTTGTTGATTGGCTGCTTTGCAGCCTTTCAAAAAGCGCCAAGAAAGTGACGAAAACCAAACCCGAACCCAGACTTTTACGAAAATGTCCGGGTTCGGGTCCGTGTCACGGACACCCCAAAATTCGGTACGAACCCGAACTATACAGTTCGAGTTCGCTCATCCCTATCTGTTAGTTAGGTGGGCACCGGCGGCGGCCATTTTATACAAGCTCAGTGCACCAGCACTGCATCTAAGCTTTTGTGACATTCAAATCCAAGCTTGAAATACTGCACTAATAATCTGGTTTAAAAAAATCACCCTTTTTTGGCAATATACAACATCTGGTGCATTTGCAGGATTAGTCAGTGTGCAATTTAAGCTAGAAATACGGCCATAATTTTCTGGGTTTTAAAAATACACTTTTTTGCCAAAATACACAATTTTACAGTCCTTGCAGCATCAGCACGTGTGAAATGCAAGGGTTATACAGGTCCTTCTAAAAAAATTAGCATATTGTGATAAAGTTCATTATTTTCTGTAATGTACTGATAAACATTAGACTTTCATATATTTTAGATCCATTACACACAACTGAAGTAGTTCAAGCCTTTTATTGTTTTAATATTGATGATTTTGGCATACAGCTCATGAAAACCCAAAATTCCTATTTAAAAAAATTAGCATATTTCATCCGACCAATAAAAGAAAAGTGTTTTTAATACTAAAAAAGTAAACCTTCAAATAATTATGTTCAGTTCTGCACTCAATACTTGGTCGGGAATCCTTTTGCAGAAATGACTGCTTCAATGCGGCGTGGCATGGAGGCAATCAGCCTGTGGCACTGCTGAGGTGTTATGGAGGCCCAGGATGCTTCACTGCGGCGTGGCATGGAGCCAATCGGCCTGTGGCACTGCTGAGGTGTTATGGAGGCCCAGGATGCTTCGATAGCGGCCTTAAGCTCATCCAAAGTGTTGGGTCTTGCGTCTCTCAACTTTCTCTTCCCAATATCCCACAGATTCTCTATGGGGTTCAGGTCAGGAGAGTTGGCAGGTTAATTGAGCACAGTAATACCATGGTCAGTAAACCATTTACCAGTGGTGTTGGCGCTGTGAGCAGGTGCCAGGTCATGCTGAAAAATGAAATCTTCATCTCCATAAAGCTTTTCAGCAGATGGAAGCATGAAGTGCTCCAAAATCTCCTGATAGCTAGCTGCATTGACCCTGCTCTTGATAAAACACAGTGGACCAACACCAGCAGCTGACATGGCACCCCAGACCATCACTGACTGTGGGAACTTGACACTGGACTTCAGGCATTTTGGCATTTCCCTCTCCCAAGTCTTCCTCCAGACTCTGGCACCTTGATTTCCGAATGACCTGCAAAATTTGCTTTCATCCGAAAAAAGTACTGAGCAACAGTCCATTGCTGCTTCTCTGTAGCCCAGGTCAGGCGCTTCTGCCACTGTTTCTGGTTCAAAAGTGGCTTGACCTGGGGAATGCGTCACCTGTAGTCCATTTCCTGCACACGCCTGTGGATGTTTCTACTCCAGACTCAGTCCACTGCTTCCGCAGGTCCCCCAAGGTCTGGAATCGGTCCTTCTCCACAATCTTCCTCAGGGTCCGGTCACCTCTTCTCGTTGTGCAGCGTTTTCTGCCACACTTTTTCCTTCCCACAGACTTCCCACTGAGGTGCCTTGATACAGCACTCTGGGAACAGCCTATTCGTTCAGAAATTTCTTTCTGTGTCTTACCCTCTTGCTTGAGGGTGTCAATGATGGCCTTCTGGACAGCAGTCAGGTCGGCAGTCTTACCCATGATTGCAGTTTTGAGTAATGAACCAGGCTGGGAGTTTTTAAAAGCCTCAGGAATCTTTTGCAGGTGTTTAGAGTTAATTAGTTGATTCAGATGATTAGGTTAATAGCTCGCTTAGAGAACCTTTTCATGATATGCAATTTTTTTTAGATAGGAATTTTGGGTTTTCATGAGCTGTATGCCAAAATCATCAATATTAAAACAATAAAAGGCTTGAACTACTTCAGTTGTGTGTAATGAATCTAAAATATATGAAAGTCTAATGTTTATCAGTACATTACAGAAAATAATGAACTTTATCACAATATGCTAACTTTTTGAGAAGGACCTGTATACTGCTGTCATATTCAGTTATTAAACAAACACCCAGTTTTGGCAAAAAACTTAAATTGCGGCCTAGTCTGGATCAGTAAGTGTGAGATACAGCCTTTAAATAGTGTGGTTCTATTCAGTTATTTGAAATACAGCCATTTTGGGCAAACAAATTTAACCGCCTCCGCACCGCCTAATGTAGGATCGTGGTCCGGAGGCGGCAGGTCCCAGGCAGAGTCACGCATATATGCGTCATCTCGCGAGTCGGGGGGTCACTTCATCAGCTTGCAAGCAAATGGTCGTGGCTGACAAGCTGATGATTTAAAAAAAACAACGAATCAGAAACCAGTTAAAACATTATATTTGTAGATATAATGTGTTAAATGGCTTCCCTGTTCCTCTGCTGGTCCTTTTCGTCGGTTGGTCTCAGCAGAGGAGCAGGCATCACAGTGAGTAGCACCAAACACTACACCTAAGCCCCAGATCACCCCCCATCACCCCAATTAACCCCTTGATCACCCCTTGATCACCCCTGTCAATCACCTAGTGAAAGGAAAAAAGTGATCAGTTTTTTTTTTCACTGGTAGTGACTGATAGGTTTTAGGATAGTTTAGGCCCCTTGATTAGGTAGTTTACCTATCGTTTAGCGCCCAGCCCACCGCATTGCAGTCACTGATTATCAGCATTTGTACTTTTATAGTATCTGTAAGTGATCAAAACTGATCACAGTCAGATCTATAATAGTATTAGTGTCACCTTAGCTTGCCCACCACCCAAAACGTAGTGTTTGCCCGATCAGGACTGATCGGTCGCCCACGCCCGCCCCGCTGCAGTGACAACATTTTTTTTTTTTTTTATCACTGCACAATCACTTTACAAGCGCTGCAGCGATAGAAAAAATCAGTTTTGATATTTTTTTATCAATCACATTGGCCTCAGGTACTTTGCTAGCCTCCCATTTGTAAGACAGGCTTGCTTTTTTTCTTGGGTAGTCTCAGGGAATACCCCTAAATTTAGTAGTCCAAATGTCAAACAGGGGGTATTCTTCTGAAGAGGCCTACAGGCTTCTGACCCAGTCGGATGAGGTATGGGAACCCTCATCTGATGAATCTAGCGGGTCAGAATATGAACCTGTAGAAAGCAGTGGCAATCTGACCCAAAGTTCGGACGAGGAGGTTGAGGTCCCTGATAGCACCAGGCGTACCCAGCCCCATGTTGCTAGAACACAGGTTGTGCAGGATCCGCTTCAAGGGCAGCAAAGTGGGGCTGGCGCTGTCGGATTACGTGGTGAGGCATACACCAGCAGTGCAGCCATCCCTGGATCTAGTACCAGCACTGCAGTACAACATGGTGAAGTGGCGAGCACCAGAAGGGCAGTTTAAGCTGGTACGGTGGCACGTGCAGTAGTGACCCCGTCGCAGCCACCGCACAGACAGGCCCGTAGACCCCCTAGAATCCCTGAGGTGCTGACAAATCCTGATTGGCAGTCCCCAACTTCAGCCGCACCATTAGTTCCCCCTTTCACCACCCAGTCTGGAGTTCGGGTTGAGACAGCTCAGATCGGTTCGGCCCTGGGATTTTTTGAGCTGTTCTTGACTGCGGAGCTCTTGGACATAGTCGTGGCAGAATTAAAACGGTATGCCACACAATTTTTTAGCCGCCAACCCGGGAAGCTATTATGCCCAGCCTTTCCGGTGGAAACCAGTCCAAGTTTCCGAATGTAAAATTTTTTCTGGGCCTTCTCCTCAACATGGGTCTAACCAAAAAGCATGAATTGCGGTCATATTGGTCCACGAACCCGATTCATCACATGCCCATGTTCTCTGCTGCCATGTCCAGGGCACGATTTGAGACCATCCTGCGTTTCCTGAACTTTAGTGACAATAGCACCTCTCGTCCCAGAGGCCACCCAGCTTTTGACCGGCTCCACAAAATTTTCCCCCCTCATAGACCACTTCAACCAGAAATTTGCAGATTTGTATACCCCTGAGCAAAACATCTGTGTAGACGAGTCCCTAATACATTTTACCGGGCGCCTTGGCTTCAAACAATACATCCCAAGCAAGCGCGCCCGGTATGGGGTGAAATTGTATAAGCTCTGTGAAAGGGCCACAGGCTATACCCACAAATTTCGGATCTATGAGGGTAAAGATCAGACCCTGGAGCCGGTCGGTTGCACTGAATTCCTGGGGAGCAGTGGGAAGACAGTCTGGGACTTGGTGTCACCCTTATTTGGCAAGGGGTACCATCTTTATGTGGACAATTTCTACACAAGTGTGGCCCTCTTCAGGCATTTGTTCCTAGAACAGATTTACTGCTGTGGCACAGCGTGAACTAGTCGCGCGGGCTTCCCCCAACGGCCAAAGGGGGGAGAGGGCTGCCTTGTGTAACGAAGAACTGCTCGCGGTGAAATGGAGAGACAAGCGTGATGTTTACATGCTCTCCTCCATTCACGCAGACACGACAATCCAAATTGAGCGAGCAACCCGTGTCATTGAAAAGCCCCTCTCAGTCCACGACTATAATTTGCTCATGGGAGGGGTGGACTTCAATGACCAGATGTTGTCTCCGTATTTAGTTTCCCGACGCACCAGACGCTGGTATAAGAAGGGGTCTGTATATTTAATTCAATTGGCTGTATATAATAGTTTTGTTCTCTACAGTAAGGCTGGGAGAACAGGATCCTTCCTCAAATTTCAGGAAGAGATCATCGAGAACCTACTGTATCCAGGAGGTTCCGTGGCCCCATCCACCAGTGTAGTTAGCCGTCTACACGAGCGACATTTCCCCAGTGTCGTTGCCGGTACCTCAACCCAACCGTCACCCCGAAAAAGATGTTATGTCTGTAGCAGGAGTTGAATAAGGCGTGAAACCCGCTATTACTACCCTGACGACCCTGCCCTATGCTTTGGAGAGTGTTTCCGGAAGTACCACACACAGGTACACTTAGCATAGGGATCACATCTCACAGGACAGGCACACAGGGCTATTAGGGCCCATTCACACACAGCTGCTGCAAACCTCTCCTTTCACCTGGGACAAAGTGCATAATGCACTTCGCCACATCTTTGGGCAATTTGCGCTTTGCACATTGTCCCATGGGGAAGGAGAGGTTTGTCCTATAAAGGTAAAAAAAAAAAAAAAAAAAAATCGCCAGTAAGCAAAAAAATTTACGTTCAGTTCAAAAAGTTAAAGTTTATATGTTCTGTTCAAAAGTTATTATAAAGTTAATAAATTTATTGCGTTGCGGCCTGGTTTTTTCTTTTTTGTTTTGTTTTTTTTACCTTCCAGGTGGACCAACCGATCGACTAGCTGCAGCACTGATGTGCATTCTGACAGAAGCATTGCGCTGCTGTCAGATTACACAAAAGTTGGTGTATGCGGCGCTGCAAGACGAGATTTCTTCTCTGCAGTAAAAGATACGTTTGCCGAGGCATATGAGCTGAGGAGGCGGCGGTGTTCATATGCTTTTGCAAACACTTTGTATATATATAAAAAAAAAGACAAAAATAAAAATCCCGGCAATGATTTATTCATCCACATCGATTGATGTGAATGGAGAAATCGGGTTTGCCAGGGCATACAAGCTAAGTGGGTATGGATGTTGGGCGGAGCTCCTATGTCCTGGCAGATGCCTTTCCCCTCCTTTTATTTTTTTGGGCAGAGATTTTTTCATCCACATTGATCGATGCGAATGAAGAAATCTGTGCCGTTCATTTTTTCTTTCAGCCCAGAGACTGAACGAAAAAAAAAATCTCATTACCTGTATGCTCAATATAAGGAGAATAGCAGAAACTCCTAATGCTGGCCATACATGTAATGATTGCGGAGACACTCAAATGCCAGGGCAGTACAAACACCCCACAAATAACACCATTTTTGAAAGAAGACACCCCAAGGTATTCGCTGAGGGGAATATTGAGTCCATGAAAGATTGAAATTTTTGTCTCAAGTTAGCGGAAAGGAAGACTTTGTGAGGAAAAAAAAAAGAATAATCTATTTCCGCTAACTTGTGGCCAACATTTTTTTTCTATGAACTCGGCATGCCCCTCGTTGAATACCTTGGGGTTTCTTCTTACCAAAATGGGGTCACATGTGGGGTATTTATACTGCCCTGGCTTTTAAGGGGCCCTAAAGCGTGAGAAGAAGTCTGGTATCCAAATGTCTAAAAATGCCCTCCTAAATGGAATTTAGGCACCTTTGCACATCTAGGCTGCAAAAAAGTGTCACACATGTGGTATTGACGTACTCAGGAGAAGTTAGTTGGGGAATGTGTTTTGTGGTGTCATTGTCACAACCAGACAGCTGAGAAGCTCTGACAGAGGCCTTTCAGAACCTCCTCCTTGAATTTCTGTGTTGTGGTATTCAGCTCCTCCTCTCGTCAGCCTCTCTCAGCTGTCATGTGTTAATTGCTTCCCTTTAAATGCCTCCCCAGAATGCTTTTCTGGGCGGCTTATATTACTTCCTGGAGTGTGTGTGCACGCTGATCTGTCCTCCTGTTTGCTTCAAAGCTAAGTGTACCTTTATCTGTTAATATCTGTTTGCTGGATCCCAGCTGACCCTGACTCCCTCCGTGTCTTGTGTAGGGAGCCGGTGGTAGTGTCCCCTCACTATTGTAGGGTGCTCAGGGCTTTATAGTCAAGGTTCGTGGATATGCAAACCTCCACCATTCGGATCTTTGCATAGGCTGAGCAGCCAGGGAAAGTGCCAGGTCTTCTGCAGGGGTCTCCCTTGGTTCCTTAGTTTTTGGATCCAGCGAGTCGTTTATACATGTTGCTTTGCCTTGTTACCTGTACACATTCCGTGACATTATAAGCCGCCAAAACCGTCTTAAGCATGGATCCGGTTTCACTTTTGGCTGAACGCTTCCAGGGTCTTTCATTGGAGGTAGCTGACCTCCGTAAGACTTTTTCTCAGCTTCAAGTGACCGGTTCAGCTTGCGTTCATGGAGCTTGTTCTGAGCCTAAGATCTCGCTCCCGGATACGTTCTCCGGGGGTAGTGAGAATTTTGTGCGTTTTAGAGAGGCTTGCAAACTCCATTTTCGCCTTCTTCCCCATTCTTCTGGTGATGAGGAACGGAGGGTGGGGATCATTATATCGCTGCTCAGGGGTAACGCTCAGTCCTGGGCCTTTTCGCTGCCGGAGGGGGCACGGCCCCTCCGTTCAGTGGATGAATTCTTTTTAGCCCTGGGTCAGATATATGATGATCCGGATCGTATTGCTCTGGCGGAGTCTAGACTACGTCTCTTATGCCAGAGTAAACAATCCGCAGAAATATACTGCTCAGAATTTCGGAGTTGGGCAGCTGATACTGGTTGGAATGATGCTGCACTCCGAAGTCAATTTTGCCATGGTCTTTCAGAGGGATTGAAAGATGCATTTGCCTTTCATGAAAGGCCTATTTCTTTGGACTCTGCTATGTCTCAGGCCGTTCGTATTGACAGGCGTCTTAGAGAGAGAGGAGAGATCTCTCCTTCCTGTCATACTCGGTCCCAGGACTGTGCAGCGGTCCCATTCTCGTGCGCAGGGGTCTCAGTCGCTGTCAGCCCCTTCTGAGCAGGAGCCCATGCAGCTGGGGTTGATTGCTTCTGACAATAGAAGATTCAGCCCGCATGGGAGGGTTTGTTTTTGTTGTGGAGGTATTAATCATTTGGCAAATATTTGTCCCTCTAGGAGATTCAGGCAGTTCTCTGGGTATAATAAAGAAACAAAGAGGAAAAAATCTTTGAAAAATGTTCCGTCTGTTACTATTGGCAGGATTGAGGCGGAGATTGAAGATTTTCTGTTTGCTTGTAGTTCCCGTTTTGTCCTGCCGGCTAGGGTGGCGCTAGAGAGCAAGAACATTTTTTGTGAGATTTTTGTGGATAGTGGAGCAGCGGTCAATCTCATTGATAATCACTTTGCGATAACTCATGGTTTCCAGGTGTGCGCTTTGAGAAAGGATATTCCTGTGTTTTCTATCGATTCCGCTCCACTTTCTCAGAGGTCATTAAAGGGCATAGTTCACAATATCCGTTTAATTGTGAGTGATGCTCATGTTGAGGATGTGTCATGTTTCGTCCTTAGCGGTTTGCCGACTCCTCTAGTGTTGGGGCTACCCTGGCTCACTAAACATAACCCCACCATTGATTGGCAAGCAAGGCAAATAAATAGTTGGAGTGACTTTTGCAGAGAGAATTGCCTCACGACATCTGTTTCTGAGGTTGCTACTAAGACTGTACCATCTTTTCTCTCTGAATTTTCGGATGTCTTCTCTGAGAGTGGAGTTCAGGATTTGCCCCCGCACAGGGAGTACGATTGCCCTATTAATCTCATCCCAGACGCCAAGCTGCCTAAATCTCGTTTATACAATCTTTCCCAACCTGAGAGGATCGCTATGCGTGCTTATATCTCTGAGAGTCTGAGAAAGGGACACATACGACCCTCAAAGTCACCTGTTGCCGCTGGTTTTTTCTTTGTTAAGAAAAAAGATGGTTCTTTAAGACCTTGTCTGGATTTCAGGGAGCTGAACAATATTACAATTCGTGACCCTTATCCGCTTCCTCTGATCCCGGACCTATTTAACCAGGTTGTTGGGGCTAAAGTCTTTTCCAAATTAGATTTAAGAGGGGCATACAACCTGGTCAGGGTCAGAGAAGGGGACGAATGGAAGACGGCCTTCAATACCCCTGAGGGCCATTTTGAGAATTTGGTTATGCCTTTTGGTTTGATGAATGTCCCAGCCGTTTTTCAGCATTTCAGTGAACAGCATTTTTTATCATTTGATGGGAAAATTTGTATTGGTGTATTTGGATGACATTTTGATTTTTTCTCCCGATTTCAAAACTCATAAGGAACATTTACGTCAGGTCTTGCTCATCCTGCGGGAGAATAAATTATATGCGAAACTGGAAAAATGTGTGTTTGCGGTTCCAGAAATTCAATTTCTGGGGTTTCTTCTCTCCGCTTCTGGTTTTCGCATGGACCCCGAGAAGGTCCGCGCTGTGCTTGAGTGGGAGCTTCCTGAGAATCAAAAGGCGCTGATGCGTTTTTTGGGCTTTGCCAATTATTACAGGAAGTTCATTTTGAATTATTCTTCTATTGTTAAACCACTCACTGATATGACCAGAAAGGGGGTAGATTTTTCTTCTTGGTCAGTAGAGGCGCGTAAGGCTTTTTCTGATATCAAGGAGAGTTTTGCTTCCGCTCCCATCTTGGTGCAACCTGATGTTTCGTTACCCTTCATAGTTGAGGTTGATGCTTCTGAGGTGGGTGTGGGGGCGGTCTTGTCTCAGGGTTCCTCTCCTGCCAATTGGCGACCGTGTGCCTTTTTCTCAAGAAAACTCTCCTCCGCAGAGAGAAATTACGATGTGGGAGATAGGGAATTGTTGGCCATCAAGTTGGCTTTTGAGGAATGGCGCCATTGGCTAGAGGGAGCCAGACACCCTATTACTGTATTTACTGACCATAAAAATCTGGCCTACTTGGAGTCAGCCAAGCGTCTGAACCCGAGACAGGCCAGATGGTCGTTGTTCTTTTCTAGGTTTAATTTTGTTGTCACGTTCCGCCCTGGAGTTAAGAATGTGAAGGCAGATGCCCTGTCACATTGTTTTCCGGGAGGCGGGAATTTTGAAGACCCGGGTCCCATTTTGGCTGAAGGTGTGGTGGTCTCTGCTCTTTTTCCTGAATTGGAGGCAGAGGTGCAGGCAGCCCAGTCAGAGGCTCCTGATCTTTGTCCTCCTGGGAGGTTGTTTGTGCCTCTCGCTTTAAGACACAAGATTTTTAAAGAACACCACGATACGGTCCTTGCTGGGCACCCGGGGGTAAGAGCCACACTGGATTTCATCGCTCGGAGATTCTGGTGGCCTGCGCTTCGTAAGTCGGTTGAGGGTTTTGTGGCAGCCTGCGAGACTTGCGCTCGTGCCAAAGTCCCTCATTCACGGCCATCAGGTCCTCTCCTTCCCTTACCCATTCCTTCCCGTCCTTGGACACATCTGTCCATGGACTTTATCACGGACCTGCCTCGTTCCTCGGGGAAGACTGTGATTCTGGTGGTGGTGGACCGTTTTAGCAAAATGGTGCATTTCATCCCTTTTCCTGGTTTGCCCAATGCTAAGACGCTGGCGCAGGCATTTGTTGATCACATTGTCAAATTGCACGGTATTCCTTCAGACATAGTCTCTGATAGGGGCACGCAGTTTGTTTCCAGATTCTGGAAGGCTTTCTGTTCTCGCTTGGGGGTTCGGTTGTCATTCTCTTCTGCTTTCCACCCGCAGTCGAATGGCCAGACAGAGCGCGTCAATCAGAATCTGGAGACATATCTGCGTTGTTTTGTGGCGGAGAATCAAGAGGATTGGTGTTCTTTTTTGTCCCTTGCTGAGTTTGCTTTAAATAACCGTCGTCAGGAGTCCTCTGATAAGTCACCATTTTTTGGTGCATATGGGTTTCATCCACAGTTTGGGACTTTCTCGGGAGAGGGGTCTTCTGGTTTACCTGATGAGGACAGATTCTCCTCGTCTTTGTCATCTATTTGGCAAAAGATTCAAGATAATCTAAAGAGCATGAGTGAGAGATATAAGCGTGTGGCTGATAAGAGACGTGTGCTTGGTCCGGACCTGAATGTTGGTGATCTGGTGTGGTTGTCTACCAAGAATATCAAATTGAAGGTTCCCTCCTGGAAGTTGGGTCCTAGGTTTATTGGGCCTTACAAAATCCTGTCTGTCATCAATCCTGTTGCATACCGTCTTGATCTTCCTCAGACTTGGAAGATCCATAATGTTTTTCATAAGTCCTTATTGAAACCTTATGTTCAACCCATTGTACCCTCGCCTTTGCCTCCTCCTCCGATTATGGTTGATGGGAATCTTGAATTTCAGGTATCTAGGATTGTGGATTCTCAGTCTTGTCCGCGGTTCTCTTCAGTACCTTGTTCAGTGGGAGGGGTATGGTCCTGAGGAGAGGATGTGGGTCCCAGTGACGGACATTAAGGCCTCTCGTCTCATCAGGGCTTTCCATAGGTCCCATCCTGAGAAGGTGGGTTCTGAGTGTCCGGAGTCCACTCGTAGAGGGAGGGGTACTGTCACAACCAGACAGCTGAGAAGCTCTGACAGAGGCCTTTCAGAACCTCCTCCTTGAATTTCTGTGTTGTGGTATTCAGCTCCTCCTCTCGTCAGCCTCTCTCAGCTGTCATGTGTTAATTGCTTCCCTTTAAATGCCTCCCCAGAATGCTTTTCTGGGCGGCTTATATTACTTCCTGGAGAGTGTGTGCACGCTGATCTGTCCTCCTGTTTGCTTCAAAGCTAAGTGTACCTTTATCTGTTAATATCTGTTTGCTGGATCCCAGGTGACCCTGACTCCCTCCGTGTCTTGTGTAGGGAGCCGGTGGTCGTGTCCCCTCACTATTGTATGGTGCTCAGGGCTTTATAGTCAAGGTTCGTGGATATGCAAACCTCCACCATTCGGATCTTTGCATAGGCTGAGCAGCCAGGGAAAGTGCCAGGTCTTCTGCAGGGGTCTCCCTTGGTTCCTTAGTTTTTGGATCCAGCGAGTCGTTTATACATGTTGCTTTGCCTTGTTACCTGTACACATTCCGTGACAGTCATTTTACATATACCCATGCTGGGTGAGATAAATATCTTGGTCAAATGCCAACTTTGCATAAAAAAATTGGAAAAGTTGTCTTTTGCCAAGATATTTCTCTCACCCAGCATGGGTATATGTAAAATGATACCCCAAAGCACATTCCCCAACTTCTCCTGAGTACGGCGATACCACATGTGTGACACTTTTTTGCAGCCTAGGTGGGCAAATGGGCCCACATTCCAAAGAGCACCTTTCGGATTTCACAGGGCATTTTTTTTACAGATTTTGATTTTAAACTGCTTCTCACTGATCTGGGCCCCTAAAATGCCAGGGCAGTATAACTACCCCACAAGTGACCCCATTTTGGAAAGAAGACACCCCAAGGTATTTCATGATGGGCATAGTAAGTTCATGGAAGCTTTTATTTTTTGTCACAAGTTAGTGGAATGAGACTTTGTGAAAAAAAAATTAAAAAAATCATCATTTTCCACTAACTTGTGACAAAAAATAAAAAGTTCTATGAACTCACTATGCCCATCAGCGAATACCTTAGGGTGTCTACTTTCCGAAATTGGGTCATTTGTGGGGTTTTCTACTGTCTGGGCATTGTAGAACCTCAGGAAACATGACAGGTGCTCAGAAAGTCAGAGCTGCTTCAAAAAGCAGAAATTCACATTTTTGTACCATAGTTTGTAAACGCTATAACTTTTACCCAAACCATTTTTTTTTACCCAAACATTTTATTTTTATTAAGGACATGTAGAACAATAAATTTAGCGAAAAATTTATATATGGATGTCGTTTTTTGAAAAAAAATTTACAACTGAAAGTGAAAAATGTCATTATTTTTCAAAAATTTCACAAAATTTCGATTAATAACAAAAAAAGTTAAAATGTCAGTAACAATGAAATACCACCAAATGAAATCTCTATTAGTGAGAAGAAAAGGAGGTAAAATTAATTTGGGTGGTAAGTTGCATGACCGAGCAATAAACAGTGAAAGTAGTGTAGTGCAGAAGTGTAAAAAGTGGTCTGGTCATTAAGGGTGTTTCAGCTAGGGGGGCTGAGGTGGTTAATTGCGGCCTAATCTGGATCAGTCGGTGTGAGATACACCATTTAGATACTGTGGTTATATCCTTCTATTAATAA
This sequence comes from Bufo gargarizans, assembly GCF_014858855.1. NCBI lineage: Eukaryota > Metazoa > Chordata > Amphibia > Anura > Bufonidae > Bufo > Bufo gargarizans. The sequence goes on along the minus strand of NC_058083.1, from coordinate 29,806,328 downwards.
AACAAAATACAAAATTTTTCTGACCTTGCAGCATCAGCACGTGTAAAATTCAAGAGTTATATACCGCTGTCATATTCAGTTATTAAACAAACACCTGTTTTGGGCAAAAAAGTTTATTTTGCAGCATTTGCTGCATATGTCATTGTGAGATAAACCCTTTACATACTGTGGTTCTATTCAGTTATTTGAAAAACACCCATTTTGGTCAAAAAACTTTAATTGCGGACTAGTCTGCATCTGTACGTGTGAGATCCAACCTTTATATACTGTCGTTCTATTCTGCTATTAATTAAACACCCATTTAGGGCAAGATCCTAAATTTGAGAAATATGAGGAGAGTGTGAAATAAGGGACGTGGCCCAGGTCGTGGTGCTGCTGGTAGAGCTCCTGTTGCAGGGAGAGGACGTGGTCGATCTGTGCCAGCTACATGCACACGTGAAACCCCTTCTTTAGGTGCGAATAGGCGACAGAACCTGCAGCGGTATTTGGTCGGGCCTAATGCGACTCTATGAATGGTGAGGCCTAAACAAGTATAGGCGATAGTAGATTGGGTTGCTGACAGTGCCACAGTTGGCACCTGCAGCCAATGTCCATCAGTCTTTCACCTCACACCCTTGCAAATCAGCCAAGCAGTCTGAGCCCCAAATCATGCAGCAGTCTCTTCTCACAAGGAGGCCAGAGGTATAGACTGGGTGGAAGATGATGTGGAGGATGATGAGGTCCTCGACCCCACATGGAATCAAGGTCATGCGAGCGACCTATGTAGTTCGGAGGAAGATTTGGTGGTTGCCTACTACTGACCACCGCAGTAAGGGACCGAGCACACCAAAGCCAGCTCCAAGGAGTTTTCTGGCGTGGCAGTTCTTCAGACAATGTGCTGATGACAAGACACAAGTGGTTTGCACGCTGTACAATCAGAACCTGAAGTGAGGCATAAACGTTCTTAACCAAAGCACAACCTGCATGACCAGGCATTTAAGTGCAAAGCACGAGCTACAGTGGAGTAGACACCTCAAAAACCAAGAAAGTTCTCTGGCTCCTCCTGTTTCCTCTTCTGCTGCAGTCTCTGCCTCTTCATCCACCTCTGGAATGACCGTGCACCTGCCACCCCGCAAACAGAGGCTCTGCCAGCAACACCACCACCTGGGTCACCAAGCATCCCCACAATGTCCCACGGAAGCGTTCAGCTCTCCATTTCCCAAACACTGGCGAGGAAGTTCCACACTACCCACCCGCGATCCGTAGCCCTGAATGCCAGCATTTCAAAATTATTGGCCTTTGAAATGCTGTCATTCAGTCTGGTGGAGATGGATAGTTTTAAAAGCCTTATGGCAGTGGCTGTCCCACAGTATGTCGTGCCCAGCCGCCACTACTTTTTCAGGCAAGCCATCTCTTCACTGCACAACCAAGTGGGGGACAAAATCAGGTGTGCACTGTGCAACGCCATCTGTGGCAAGGCGCACCTCACTACGGATACGTGGACCAGTAAGCATGGTCAGGGAAGTTATATCTTCATAACAGTACACTGGGTAAAGGACAGTGGCAGCTGGGCCTGAGGTGGATAGCAGTTTGGCGAATGTCCTTTTACCACCGAGGATTGCAGGGCGCTCCTGTTGCTTCCTCCTCCTACTCCGCTTCCTCATCCTCTACCGGCTCCTCATCTGGTCAGTGTAACACCTTCACCACCAACTTCAGCACAGCCAGGGGTAAACGACAGCAGGCAGTTTTAAAATTTATCTGTTTGGGGGACAAACCCCACACCGCATAGGAGCTGTGGACGGGCCTTGAACAACAGACCGATGAGTGGTTGGTGCCAGTGAGCCTCAAGCCCAGCCTGGTGGTGTGCGATAATGGGCGAAATCTCGTAGCAGCTCTGGGACTAGCCATTTTGACGCACATCCCTTGCCTGGCGCATGTGCTGAATTTGGTGGTGCAGAGATTCCTTAAAAATTACCCCGATATGTCAGAGCTGCTGCATAAAGTGCGGGCCGTCTGTGCGCGCTTTCAGCGTTCTCACCCTGCTGCTGCTCTCACTGTCAGCGCTGCAGCTTAACTTCGGTCTTCCCGCTCACAGCCTCATATGCGACGTGCCCACAAGTTGAAACTCCACCTTGCACATTCTGGCTAGACTGTGCGAGCAGCAGCAGGTGATAGTGGAGTTTCAGCTGCAGCAAGCACGGGTCAGTCGCTCTGCTACGCCTTCTTGAAAAAACGCTGCTGGCGATGATGAAAGAGGATGTGGCACAGGAGGAGGAGGAGGAGGAAGAGGCATCATTTTGTATGGTTTCGGGCCAGTCATTCACAAGTGGCTCAGAGGGTGGGTTCCTGCACCCACAAACACCAGATACACAATTGTCCAGCCAGGGCACAGTTCTGGAGGATGAGGAGGTGGAGGATGAGGAGGAGGAGATGGAGGAAGAGGAACCATGTTCACAGCAGGGTGCACCCAGACAAGCTTATGGCCATCACTGGTGCGTGGCTGGGGGGGGGGGATACAGAGGACACAGACGATACACCTCCCACAGAGGACAGCTTGACCGATTTACATGCTGCAGTGTCTTCACAACAACCGCTGAGTTGCCGACATTGTAACTTGTGCTGATTACTGGGTAGCCAGGCTGCTGGATCCCCATTAAAAGAACAACATACCGTCCTTAATTCCCTCACTGGAGCGCGTTCGTAAGATGCGCGAGTACAATCACATGCTGGTAGACGCACTGCTGGTGGCATTCCCACCTGACAGCGGGGGCACAGTGGAAGCACAAGGCGAAGGAAGAGGATGAGGAAGAGGTCGCCAACGCAGCTGGGGCACCACTAGCACCTCAGAAGGCAGGGTTAGCATGGCCGAAATGTGGAAAAGCTTTGTCAGCATGCCACAACAACCAGAACCACCAGCTGATATGGAATGTCTTAGCAGGAGGCAACATTTGCCCAACATGGTGGAGCAGTATGTATGCACACACCTACACATACTGAATGACGGGTCTGCCCCTTTAACTTCTGGGTCTCCAAATTGGGCACATGGCTTGAGCTTGCCCTTTACCCCTTGGAGGTGCTGGCCTGCCCTGCAGCCAGTGTATTGTCTAAACGTGTTTTTAGCACGACTGGAGGGGGTTATCACAGGTTATATTTCTCAATGTTTTGGGGTGTACCCTAATTTAAAAAAAAATAAAAAATAAATTAAAACCAAAAAGCAGTGTAGGCTACCTCCTCCTCCACCGCCGCTTCCACATACACCGCCACATCCACCGCCTCCTCAACCTCCTACTCCATATGGACCTGGTCCTCCTAGATCAAGATTATTATTATTTTTTTTACGTATTTTATGTTATTTAAAGTAATTTCCCTATCCACATTTGTTTGCAGAGCACTTTGCAAAAGTTCGGGTTCCCATTGACTTCAATGGGGTTCGGGTTCGGGGTCTAGTTCGGGTCCCGAACTCAAACTTTTTTGTGAAGTTCGGCCGAACCCGTCGAACCCAAACATCTAGGTGTCCACTCAACTCTACTCCCTATCCTTTCCCTACAGCATGAATAATCTTTCCCTAAACATGTAAATCATTTTTTCAGCACAATGAAGATGACAGAATCCCAGATGGCTGAGGCTATTTATAGGGCTGTGACATCACAGGGCTGGCTGTCTGCTGATTGGCTGCATGCAGGGCCGGTTTTGGACAAAGTGTGACCCTGGCAAAAATTGAAAGTAGGGTCCCAAATCTTGAAATTTTGGACGAGCGGTTTGACAGAACTTTGTAGGCACGGACAGCGGTTGCAACCACAGCAGCTGAGTGTAGAACGCCACATTATATCTCTTTAGCCTTTCCACTGTAAGCTGCTGATCCTGCAGCCTCTTTGGGTATGTTCACACAGAGTATTTTCTCTGCTTAATAAACCTAATGCAGAATTGCATCAGGTTTTATTGGATGTGTTTTTTTTTCTTTCTAATTTTATAAAAGACTTTTTGATGCAGTTTTAGCTGGATTTTCATTCCTTCCCATTTTCTTTCTTTTAAAGTAATTTTTATTGGTTTTTCCAATTTTTTAAAACATAAGGGAGGATAGTACACATGAGAATATTATCAATCATATCTCACATATGTAGTCTTATATGATATGTTAAAACAAAACAAACAAATGAAGAGAGGTCCATGTATGGATATTACCAGGCATGTGGACAATCTTTAATGCTACCAACATTTGTTGTAAGTAAGAGGATCGTGTGATTTTGCTACAGATATGGAATTAGGTTCATTACAGGGTCTTGACTGTGAAACTCTGGAAGACGGCCGTCATACCGGATAGTAAAGATATCATAAACATTGTATCCAAAAATTACATCACTGAACAGATATCTGCAAGGTGCTCGGGCAGGAATGACAAAGTACTCTGCTGTGGAATACATGGAGGAAACATTTCCCCAGACAGTAGATTGCGTTCTGTGTGTGTCAAGGATTGGTCAAGAGAATTGACTAACAAATGGAAACTCACGGCAAATTCTTTATTTTGTCCTTCCCATTTTCAATGGGAATTGTGGACATGGACCACACATTATTGTAGTGTCCCACTAGGTAGGGGTGGGCACTACACAAGGGTCAATTGGTGTGCGCGTTAGTTACTCCTACTCACAAGGAACAGAAATGTTATATTTAATTGTGCCTTTAATGTATTTTCTAATGTGTTTTTATATGCAATGTTCCCCTGTATGATGCAATAGCAGGCCTAGTTGGGTGTAGTTAGACATCCCAGACACTAGAGGGAGATAGGGAGCCCCTAGTATAAATGTCCAGGCCTAGACAGGGGGAGGGTGTGCAGAGTCAGGGGTCTGAGAAGACAGAGGTTAGAAAGTCACCCCAGTAGCAGGACAGAACCTCCTGGGAGAAACCCAAGGTCATCCACCAAACAAGTAAGGAAATCCCAGGGAAAGATAAGTAACCCTGATGGGCAGATGCTTTAGAAAGTCAAGCAAGGATTTAATTAATACCAGAGGAAGAGATATTTACCAAGGATTTAAGCCACCATTTAGGCATCCGGGCCTTGGGATAGAAAGCCAGACAGGAGTTCTAGAAAGAACAGTGTACGCTATTTCTGAGGAAAGGTACAACCTGATTCTGAGTGCATTGTGGATTTACCCTCTGAGTATCTTGCATAACCAATACCTGCCATCTTGTGAATAAGCCTACTTGTGAAGCTGTGATTTAAGAGACTGTGTACCACCTGCATGTACAAAGTTGGACTGTTCAGTAAAGCAACGTTTGGTTCACTATACTACCTATGTACCTCAATTATTCCAACTATCATCCGGTGTGCCACCGTCAAAGGCACTGGCGTCACGAACCTTAAAGGGACCTTGCCCCAGGCACTCAAAATACCCGTAACATCCAGGGCACCTCATCCACCATCAGGCCTGGTGCCTCCATCCAGAGTGTGCCCCAGAGGAACCGTGTCTACCTCTCCTTCACTGCCACATGCCTGCCCAGGGTTCTCCAATACAGTGAGTAACCCTCGATTGCCCATAACCGTGACCTCACTTCGCTATACCCTGCAGGTCTGGCGTGTTGCATTATGAATGGCCTGGGCACTTCGGTTACATTAAGCAGAATGAATGCTCCTGATGTTGGAGGTGCCAGCAATAAGCCTACAAAACCCTTATCAACTGTAGAACCTTGAATTGTTTTTAAAGGATGGCTCTCCATTTACATAAAAAAAATATAGTAGGTAGTTGTGGGATTTTTTTGCTTGCAGATTTTGCAGTGCAGCATGAACTTATCACTGGCAGCAGCTATATGACACAGACAACTCTGAATGACCCGTCCCTTCCTATGCCTTTCCCTGATAAAACCCTGGATCTGCCTATTTATGTCCCTATACTGTCCCTATACATTACCTACCACACACACTGTAATTGACTAGCGTCTCTGGCATTCTGAGCAAAAGGACATGACAGAATCCTGCCCTCTGACTGGCTGACAGGCTGTCCATCAACCTCTCAGCCAATCAGGACTAGCACCCTCTCCCCCACCCCCAGGGTCATGTGATCTTTCATCTTCATCTTCCCCACCAATTTCCCCAGTAAAATGGCCTTGGTAGCGGTTTGGCGCTATGTGTTTGAAATAAATCGACAAAACTTCAGTGTAGTTTGAGAGCAGGATGTTTGTGAAATTGGTAATGAATCTGATAAGTTCAGAATCAGGTAAATCATCCTTAATCTGCTTTCTAAGTTGTAATTGGGTCTCCTGTAACCTAACTTTACCTCCAGTCTTGCTACTAGAGGTAAACCAAACCCAGGCAGACATTAATGTGTATAGATAACTTTAGGGTCTGACCCGAGGATTGCTTCCATTGGATACACATCTCATTCTTAGTTTGATAACACACAATTCTCACATTTCTTTGATGTTTTCTTGTCCTGTTTTCTCCCTACAGATCAGCTATGGAGCGATGGATCCCATCTTCAGTAACAAGCTCCTGTTTCCTTATTTCTATCGCACAGTCCCTGATGGGTCCACTCAGTATGAAGCCATTGTCCTCCTACTGGAGAACTTTGGCTGGAGCTGGGTGGGGATGGTGACAGTAGATGATGATAGCAGCCAACGAGCCGGCATGGACCTCTACAATGTAATTACACGGAGCGGGGTCTGCATAGCTTATAGAGAATACATCAGTAATTCTGCCCATTTCAAAATATCTATGGCCTCCAGGAAGGTGTTATATCAAATACAGAAGATTCACTGCAATGTGATTATATTGTTGGTAGCTTCATATGGCTTAGAGTCATTGGATTTAATATTGTCAGCTGGCTTAAATCCTAGAAGAGTTGTAATCATACTCTCAGTTATTTTCCCTGAAAGATTAATCTTATTTACTACATTTCATGGATCTTTGCAGTTCACTCTTCACAAAGGAAGAATTCCAGGTTTACAAGAATATTTACTCACAGCCGGTCCTCTAAAATATCCAGGGGTTGAGCTGATGTTTGAAGTATGGTATACTTATCTTTCTTGCAGCTTTGGACAGTATTCATCTTATAGATCATGTAATGAAAGAGATGTTCTAGGTAATGTGGATCGCTCCCGGTATGATGTAGACAATTTCCGTTACACATTCAGTGTGTACTCTGCAGTGTATATTGTGGCTTATGCCTTACATCATCTGATCTACTCACATAAAAGACAAGAACATCTCCAAATATTTACCACACAAAATGTCAAATGGAAGGTAAGATTTTTCAGACTTTTCCAAGATTTTCTGTCATATTCCAAACTCCAGTAACACTAGTAATACACATAATTCTGTGTGACTGTTTGCTGTAACCCTCACTATCACTAAAGCAAGGAGACCTCATCTAATAAAATGTACTTAGTCAATGAGAGGAGCAGAAAATTAGGAGATTGCATGGTTGCCCAACATGGTGGCCCCACATATGTGCCCCATTTTGCCACTCATTTGTTTTTGGCCCTTATGTTGATAGCAGTTTTGTGATCCACTTGTTAATGAGGGCACCACCCTACCCTGACAGCATTACTGGGGGTGATGCCAACCATCACAGCAGTCCCATGCAGAGCTCAGTGCTGTACTGCTAAGTGCTGAAGAGCAGTTTACCGAACCACTGACGAGAGGGGCAGGAGAGGTGTTATAATGCAGAGTATGGAACCTGAAAGAGAAAGTATGGAATAACTGCATATAGTACCAGGGTAGACTCTTGAGGAAGCAGACTAACCACCATGAAGCCGATTCAACCAAGTCTATCAGATTGAGGGGATTAGTAGAGAAGAGACACAGTACCATACCTGGAGAGAGCTATGCTGCTCATTAGGAGACATTATCAATGTTTAACATTTATTGTGAAATCTAAGGTTTGGAAAGATTTAGAGACCCCTAGGAATATGATTACTGTAACAAAATGCACAAATCAATATGTCAGACTCAGACTCATGTCTACTGCCTTTAGCTGAACCAATATATCAGAAGAGTTAATTTTATAACTTCTGGTGGAGATTCCATTCACCTTGATGAGAAAGGAAACTTTCCGACAAGATTTGATCTGGTAAATTATCAGGTATTTGCTAACCGAACCGTGGGAAAACAAACAGTGGGACATCTCCATGAAGACAAAGGTCATCATCAGCTTCTTATAAATGAGAGCTCAATTATTTGGAAATCACAACTTCTCCAGGTGAATTTAGTGTCTGATTCTTTATTACACATTAACAACTGTCATCTGTTTATCCAAGACTAAAACGTTTTAACAGACCTCTTCAGTGTGGCTGGACCATAGTGGGGTTCATACTTACCTGGACCCCACCTCTAGATCCCAGCTGCAGATCTTCATGGCTGCCTCGGCAGGTACCAGGTCTCTCGGAATGAAGATCCTGTTGATCGGCATCACAGTGATGCACCAGTGATTGGCTGCAGTGGTCACATGTCACCTGTCAATAGGGCATTGATTCCCAGAGACCCGGGACCTGCTGAGATGGCCATGGAGTGATGCTGCCGGGATCCAGCAGCGGGGATCAGGTAAGTATGAACCCCACCACTGGTCCAGCCAAACTGAAAAGGTCTGTTAAAAAAGTTTAGTCTTGATAACCCCTTTAAAAATACATACCTATTATAGGTATATTGATGTGGACCCCCCTAATGCTGCCCCTCTTCTGGTCTCACCTCCATGTATACGTCAGGCTGACATACAGCTCAAATCGAAGAGAGCCTTATAAATACGGTGGAAGAATGAAGTTTAAAGGACTTTTTTCAAATGTAATATATCTACAGGGACTGCGAACCCTCAGTTAGGTCATTAGAATAACATTTAAATTTTATTAAATCCAATTTTTGTACTTTTTATTTTTTGCTTTATAGGCAATTTAATCTGCACTAAATACCCAATTCTGCTAAGGCTACTTTCACACTGGCGTTTCTGGGTCCGCTTGTGAGATCCGTTTCAGGGCTCTCACAAGCGGCCATAATGGATTAGTTGACATTGACTTTTAATTAGGGATGAGCGAACCCGAACTGTATAGTTCAGGTTCGTACCGAATTTTGGGGTGTCCGTGACACGGACCCGAACCCGAACATTTTCGTAAAAGTCCGGGTTCGGTGTTCGTCGCTTTCTTAGCGCTTCTTGAAAGGCTGCAAAGCAGCCAATCAACAAGCGTCATACTACTTGCCCCAAGAGGCCATCACAGCCATGCCTACTATTGGCATGGCTGTGATTGGCCAGAGCAGCATGTGACCCAGCCTCTATTTAAGCTGGAGTCACGTAGCGCCGCACGTCACTCTGCTCTGATCAGTGTAGGGAGAGGTTGCAGCTGCGACGTTAGGGCAAGATTAGGCAGTGATTAACTCCTCCAAAAGACTTCATTCAGTGATCGATCTACAGCTGTGGGTCATTGAACTGCTGCTATTCAATTGCTCACTGTTTTTAGGCTGCCCAGAGCGTTTTTCAGTCACTTTTTTCTGGGGTGATCGGCGGCCATTTTGTGTCTTGTGGTGCGCAAGCACAAGCTGCCACCAAGTACATTTAACCATCAATAGTGTGGTTATTTTTTGGCTATATCCTACATCAGGGTCAAGCTGTCACCAAGTGCATTTAACCATCAATAGTGTGGTTATTTTTGGGCTATATCCTACATCAGGGTCAAGCTGTCACCAAGTGCATTTAACCATCAATAGTGTGGTTATTTTTTGGCTATATCCTACATCAGGGTCAAGCTGTCACCAAGTGCATTTAACCATCAATAGTGTGGTTATTTTTTGGCTATATCCTACATCAGGGGCAAGCTGTCACCAAGTGCATTTAACCATCAACAGTGTGGTTATTTTTTGGCTATATCCCACATCAGGGGCAAGCTGTCACCAAGTCCATTTAACCATCAATAGTGTGGTTATTTTTTGGCTATACCTACATCAGGTGCTTGGCTGTGCTTGCTATTTTATGGAGGGGTGAAATGCAATTGCCAAAATAACAGTACCCTAAATCTGGTGTTTCAGCTGTGGCCAGCCAATTGTAATACTGTCTGCTGTGTGGCAAAGGATATATTTTTGTTCTGGGTTGAAATACAATTCCCAACTAAGCAATTTCCTAAATTAGTGGTTTCTGCTGTATCAGGACTACTTTAAATCTATCCCTAAAAGGGTATATAAGATTCAAGGTGCAGATAGAGTTATTCTCAATAACTTCACACACACGCTACTGTGCAATTCCAAGTCTAATTCTGTCTGTAAACGTATACCTGTCACCCAGCGCCTAAATACTAGGCCTCAAATTTATATTCATATAAATCTGTCGTTACTGCTGTGGCTGGTCAAGTTATTTAGTGTCCGTCAAAGCACAGTTTTTGTTCTGGGTTGAAATACAATTCCCAATTTAGCAATTCTCTAAATTAGTGGTTTCTGCTGTATCAGGCATACTTTAAATCTATCCCTAAAAGGGTATATTAGATTCACGGTGCACATAGGGTCATTCTCAATAACTTCTCACACACGCTACTGTGCAATTCCAAGTCTAATTCTGTCCGTAAATGTATACCTGTCACCCAGCGCCTAAATAATAGGCCTCAAATTTATATTCAGCTAAATCTGTCGTTACTGCTGTGCCTTTATTAGTGTAACACGTTACCTAAATAGATAGCCAGACAGTGTTAGGTGTCTGTAAAAAAAGGCCTGAATTTGAATTCAATACATTGGGCCAAATAATTTTTTTGTTATTGTGGTGAACGGTAACAATGAGGAAAACATCTAGTAAGGGACGCGGACGCGGACATGGTCGTGGTGGTGTTAGTGGACCCTCTGGTGCTGGGAGAGGATGTGGCCGTTCTGCCACAGCCACACGTCCTAGTGTACCAACTACCTCAGGTCCCAGTAGCCGCCATAATTTACAGCAATATTTGGTTGGGCCCAATGCTGTTCTAAGGATGGTAAGGCCTGAGCAGGTACAGGCATTAGTCAATTGGGTGGCCGACAGACTGAACCGGAGGTCAGGGAGGAAGACTGGGTGGAAGACGATGCAGGGGACGATGAGTTCCTAGACCCCACATGGAATGAAGGTCGTGCCACTGACTTTCACAGTTCGGAGGAAGAGGCAGTGGTGAGACCGAGCCAACAGCGTAGCAACAGAGAGAGCAGTGGGCAAAAGCAAAACACCCGCCGCAAAGAGACTCCGCCTGCTACTGACCGCCGCCAACTGGGACCGAGCGCCCCAAAGGCAGCTTCAAGGAGTTCCCTGGCATGGCACTTCTTCAAACAATGTGCTGACGACAAGACCCGAGTGGTTTGCACGCTGTGCCATCAGAGCCTGAAGCGAGGCATTAACGTTCTGAACCTGAGCACAACCTGCATGACCAGGCACCTGCATGCAAAGCATTAACTGCAGTGGAGTAAACACCTTAAAACCAAGGAAGTCACTCAGGCTCCCCCTGCTACCTCTTCTGCTGCTGCAGCCTCGGCCTCTTCTGCTGCTGCCGCCGCCTCAGCCTCTTCCTCCGCACACTGGGTAAATGTAGTGGCGGCTGGGCCCCAGGCGGAGAGCTGTTTGGCGCACGTCCTTCCGCCGCCAAGGATCGCAGGGCAACATTCTTTGCCTCCTGTTGCCACCTCCTCCTACTCAGCTTCCTCCTCCTCTTCTTCCACCTGCTCATCCAGTCAGCCACACACCTTCGCCACCAACTTCAGCACAGCCCGGGGTAAACGTCAGCAGGCCATTCTGAAACTCATATGTTTGGGGGACAGGCCCCACACCGCACAGGAGTTCTGGCGGGGTATAGAACAACAGACCGACGAGTTGTTGCTGCCGGTGAGCCTCAAGCCCGACCTGGTGGTGTGCGATAATGGGCGAAATCTCGTTGCAGCTCTGGGAATAGCCGGTTTGACGCACATCCCTTGCCTGGCGCATGTGCTGAATTTGGTGGTGCAGAAGTTCATTCACAACTACCCCAACATGTCAGAGCTGCTGCATAAAGTGCGGTCCGTCTGTTCGCGCTTCCGGCGTTCACATCCTGCCGCTGCTTTCCTGTCTGCGCTACAGCGTAACTTTGGCCTTCCCGCTCACCGCCTCATATGCGACGTGTCCACCAGGTGGAACTCCACCTTTCACATGCTGGACAGACTGTGCGAGCAGCAGCAGGCCATAGTGGAGTTTCAGCTGCAGCACGGACGGGTCAGTCACACTGCGGAACAGCACCACTTCACCACCAATGACTGGGCCTCCATGCGAGACCTGTGTGCCCTGTTGCGCTGTTTCGAGTACTCCACCAACATGGCCAGTGGCGATGACGCCGTTATCAGCGTTACAATACCACTTCTATGTCTCCTTGAGAAAACACTTAGGGCGATGATGGAAGAGGAGGTGGCCCAGGAGGAGGAGGAGGAGGAGGAGTAAGAGGGGTCATTTTTAGCACTTTCAGGCCAGTCTCTTCGAAGTGACTCAGAGGGAGGTTTTTTGCAACAGCAGAGGCCAGGTACAAATGTGGCCAGCCAGGGCCCACTACTGGAGGACGAGGAGGACGAGGAGGAGGTGGAGGAGGATGAGGATGAAGCATGGTCACAGCGGGGTGGCACCCAACGTAGCTCGGGCCCATCACTGGTGCGTGGCTGGGGGGAAACGCAGGACGATGACGATACGCCTCCCACAGAGGACAGCTTGTCCTTACCTCTGAGCAGCCTGGCACACATAAACGACTACATGCTGCAGTGCCTGCGCAACGACAGCAGAGTTGCCCACAGTTTAACGTGTGCGGACTACTGGGTTGCCACCCTGCTGGATCCACGGTACAAAGACATTGTGCCCACCATACTTCCTGCACTGGAGCGTGATAGGAAGATGCGCGAGTACAAGCGCACGTTGGTAGACGCGCTACTGAGAGCATTCCCAAATGTCACAGGGGAACAAGTGGAAGCCCAAGGCCAAGGCAGAGGAGGAGCAAGAGGTCGCCAAGGCAGCTGTGTCACGGCCAGCTCCTCTGAGGGCAGGGTTAGCATGGCAGAGATGTGGAAAACTTTTGTCAACACGCCACAGCTAACTGCACCACCACCTGATACGCAACGTGTTAGCAGGAGGCAACATTTCACTAACATGGTGGAACAGTACGTGTGCACACCCCTCCACGTACTGACTGATGGTTCGGCCCCATTCAACTTCTGGGTCTCTAAATTGTCCACGTGGCCAGAGCTAGCCTTTTATGCCTTGGAGGTGCTGGCCTGCCCGGCGGCCAGCGTTTTGTCTGAACGTGTATTCAGCACGGCAGGGGGTGTCATTACAGACAAACGCAGCCGCCTGTCTACAGCCAATGTGGACAAGCTGACGTTCATAAAAATGAACCAGGCATGGATCCCACAGGACCTGTCCATCCCTTGTGCAGATTAGACATTAACTACCTCCCCTTAACCATATATTATTGTACTCCAGGGCACTTCCTCATTCAATCCTATTTTTATTTTCATTTTACCATTATATTGCGGGGCTACCCAAAGTTGAATGAACCTCTCCTCTGTCTGGGTGCCGGGGCCTAAATATATGACAAACGACTGTTCCAGTGTTGGGTGACGTGAAGCATGATTCTCTGCTATGACATGAAGACTGATTCTCTGCTGACATGAAGCCAGATTCTCTGTTACGGGACCTCTCTCCTCTGCCTGGGTGCTGGGCCTAAATATCTGACAATGGACTGTTCCAGTGTTGGGTGACATGAAGCATGATTCTCTGCTGACATGAAGCCAGATTCTCTGTTATGGGACCTCTCTCCTCTGCCTGGATGCCAGGGCCTAAATATCTGACAATGGACTGTTCCAGTGTTGGGTGACGTGAAGCATGATTCTCTGCTATGACATGAAGACTGATTCTCTGCTGACATGAAGCCTGAATCTCTGTTATGGGACCTCTCTCCTCTGCCTGGGTGCCGGGGCCTAAATATATGACAATGGACTGTACCAGTGGTGGGTGGGTGACGTGAAGCCAGATTCTCTGCTATGGGACCTCTCTCCAATTGATATTGGTTAATTTTTATTTATTCTATTTTTATTTTTATTCATTTACCTATCCACATTTGTTTGCAGGGGATTTACCTACATGTTGCTGCCTTTTGCAGCCCTCTAGCCCTTTCCTGGGCTGTTTTACAGCCTTTTTAGTGCCGAAAAGTTCGGGTCCCCATTGACTTCAATGGGGTTCGGGTTCGGGACAGGTGTTCGCTCAACTCTACTTTTAATGTAAGTCAAAACGGATCCGTTTGCATTATCATGGTAATGCAAACGGATCCGTTCTGAGCGGATACAATCGTTTGCATTATAGGTGCGGATCTGTCCGTGCAGATACCAGACGGATCCGCACCTAACGCAGGTGTGAAAGTAGCC